>NC_141027.1:59557500-59707500 GCF_052040795.2 Danio rerio
TAGCATATAGCATATTTTCTCGAAGTATCCTTACAAATGTTAGTTTTGAGTTATTAACATTTTATTTATAATTGGTGTTTATAGTTGTGATACTAGTAAAAACAAACAAAAACACTTGACAGCCATTTGACTTCAAATGTGACCCAATTTTTCTGATATTGTAAATTGACTTTCAAAATTGTCCTATGGGTTGATGAAAGGTTATGATCCAAATCAAATGTTGACCACTGTATATATTAGACACACAACACCATAGCCGAGAGTATATACATTTAGAGGCCTGGACAGAAACATTCATATATCATATAGAAAATGATAGTGGAATGAGGATTGAAATTATTGTTGTTTATTTTATAACAATTATACTTCATTAACTATATATAACATTAACAATATTAAAATAGTTTCTTAAATAGTAAGAAGCAGTGACTGTTCTATTTCTTCCTTTATTGCGTCATGACATGAGATGGTCACGAGTCCATCAGACACATGTGCCACAACACATCTTTACATTTCAGCTGACTGCATGCTGTCTGTTTTTGTGACTACACAAACACAGACTTGAAGTGTGATATCTAACAACAACAAAGTGTATCTCATATTGTACACATGCATGGCTAACTGTGTCTACAATTTCCACTGTTGATTGTCCATGTGCAATGGAAAATGCTACAGCACAGACACAGATGCATAACCACAAAAGGCTCTGTTTATTTTCTCTCTAACTGAATATGCAAGGCACATATTTTTGTCATTCTTATGACATTGATATAAGTCATATGCCTTCGGTCAAAGCTGTACTGGATCAAAAACATTTTGCTGGAGCAATGGCTTGTGATTAATTCATTATTCACTTCCTGTCTGTCGCTATCTGAAACGTCTTTGTGATATGGAAGTAAGCAAATTATGAGCACAGCCACAGCTACAAATCTTTACCCCCATGCAGCAGCGGACTTTCAAATTGAGCATAATGATCTTTATTGCTGCCACTGTTGAAGTTTTACTCATATTAGTAGCACATTAAGGTTGTGTAAAGTTTATAGCTTATTTTCTACAATTAAATAGCCAAATACAAGGAACCCTGTGAACAATAGCACTGGTAGTTCATGACTAAAAATATACTTGTGCACATGATGACGGTTCTTTACATGCTGAAAATAATCTCACAGTGTGACAGCTGAATATCATGCAGAATAACTGGTCTAACATATTAGAATAAGTAATACATTACTAACATTATGTTACACATGCAAGAGTGAGTAAAACAGGATTACAATTGTACTGTGACAATAATTTTTTTATTCTGCACAAGCGTACAAGTGTCAAATACTGACATCAAAAAGCATAGTTCTAGGACAAACAACAAAGATAACATGAAAATACTGTAAAGTAGATGTGTTGTGTCTAACATCTCCTGTAGAGCAGTGGTGAGGCTACATACTGTTAGGGCCAGGGTGGCACTGGCCCACTCTGATTGAAAGCTGGCCCACTCAGACAGAAATATTTTAAAGCTGAAAACATGTAACTGATGTAAGGAAGGTAGTTTATTGTTGATGATTAACATTAACCCCTAGTTATTGTAAGTTTATTAATCAAATTTAAAGTCCCCCTATTGCACAAAAAGGGAATTGTTAAACTGTTGCTCTGCACTTTGTTTTGGTAAGTGCTTTTGTTTTTAACACAATTTGACTCCAGCAGCTCTGAAAACAAAACTAAAAGTGCTGTCCAGCAGACTAGGGCTGCACGATTTTGAAAAAATCTGATAGCGCAATATTTTATTTTTCTGCAATAAATATTGCAATTTGAATACCATTTCAGAAGATTGTTCAATAACACTATTTGACGGCTTTATGAACAGTATTCAGGTACAGAAATTTAATAACAATGCAAAAAAGGGTTTTCTTACTTTTTGTCTTGATTCTAATCCAAAACTTTGACCAAGTAAAAATATTGGTTAATTTTCACTGTCAGAGAAATAAGAAAAAAATGAAGAGATTTTGCTTGTTTTAAGGTGATTATCTGTCAGTGGGGTAAGTGAAATAATTTCGTTTTTGCAATAAAATGTAGATATTTGGACTAGAAAAAAGACAAAAATTATTATTAAGAAATGTTTTTTCTTTTTCTTTTTTTTTTGCATAAATCGTATAAAGTCCATATAAATACAGTGATTAAATACAATCCTGGTCAACTATAATTTACACCGGACATTGCATACCTTTGCGATGTGACTGTTGTGGATGAACACATTGGGATATTGATGCTGAAACAATATATTTTGCAGCTCTACAGAGGACTTTTCTGATTTGCTGGTCAAGGACATTAGTAAGGTATAAAATGACATGAGTATTATGAGAGAGGAATATTATAATATTAATCTGGTTTAACTTTTTTTCAGCATCAAATGAAATCCCTTATTTTGGTAGTTTCATTGTAACGTAGTAGTGTAGTGTAGTAATCTTGTTTAGGCAATCATTTGAAGTTTTACATTACAAAACTGAAAAAATATAACAGAAAATATGTTTATCTTATTTGCAGTGTTGGGGTGCAAGTAGTTCAATTTTCAATGCAAATTTTTAAGGAAAGTAATGTGAAAGCGTGTTATTTCTTTATTCATATTTTTTTATTAAAGGGCACCTATGGTGAAAAATCTACTTTTCAAGCTGTTTGGACAGAAATATGTGTAGGTGTAGTGTATAGGTGGTCATATTGGGGTGATATAAACACATTTTTTTTTTGTTTAAACACAATTTTTTTAATTTAACAACATAAAAACGGTGGACCAATTGGAGAGGTTTTCAGACCGACTGCAACTTGGCGTAGGAGTGCCGTCCCCCCGCCAACCTAGTTGATTGACAGCTGCGTAACATGTCCCGGTAGTCATGCGTATAATCAGATCAACAAGAGAAGATAAGGTTAAACTTAATTTTTTTCCATAAATGGGCTTAATTTAGTATACTTGTACTCCATTTAATCAAATGTGTAAATTATTTGGTTGCATTTGGATTGTAAAACAGTGCTGTTTACTGTTCAACATTCTTCACTGGTGATCATTACCAAAGTCCCTTTATAGCAAATCTTTTCACTCTGCGGCCATCTTTGAAACGCCTCTCGGCTAGTATGCTCGGGCATTCTGTTTGAATGGGGAAACCTCAGTTTCTCCGAAACTTGTTTGCCAAGCTTACGGTTAATCTTCATATTTGGAATCACCAATAAAATTAAACAGCAGCTGTCTCTTAAGTGTCTGTTAAGTTTTGTTTTTAAACATTTGAATCACATAAAATCTGCAATTTTTTAGGTTACCCAACCTAATGCACATGCGCACTCAATGGGTCACAAAGATCACGACACAAACCGCCTGCCTTTATGGCCATTTAAAATGATCATCCTATGAATAATGCCTCTTCCCATCTTGCTGCTCTTCTAAAGTAATTCACAACTTGGTCTTGGTGGCAAATCTCCTCCTAAAATGACAGTGGCCACTTTGATTTCAAGTTTTGAGTATTTGCTATGTCATATTACATGCTTTTGACAGGATTGACTGATGCTCAAGTTAATTTCATACAAATGACAAAACCAGAGAGAATTTGTTTTGAATTGTAGTTGTTATGTGGATATATTTCTCATGTCTGTGAAACAAGTATTCTCTCAGATTCCAGTGCATTTGCTGACTCCAGAGGGTTAACAACATATGTGGAAACTGTTGTAAAATCACGCCTGGTTCAAGCCCCTCTCCTGAAAATTGTCAGCTGATGTTTGGCTCCTGTACTAAAAGGACAGGCTTCTTTTGTCATATTGACCTTACACTTTTCCCCATTCAAAACTATACAATTGACCTTATTCTAAAATGTGGTAGTGTGCTAATTTTTGCGACTGTTTTAGAACTTCTAATTCAGTTGCCTATGGTAGAAGTGCCTAGAAATAATAAACGGCTGAAAACGGTCAAACTACTTGCTCTACAAACAAGTGTGTCCATGACTATACAAACAAAGCAGAATAATATGATAATAAAATAGCTTGCAAAATCAAGCAGCCTCACAAGCTGTTTTTAACATCTAAAAAATAAATGGAAGTGAATGAAACTGGATGTCTTGTGCCAAAGAGATTGGAATGGCTGCGGCCTGCTTGTATGAGATGAATAAGGTCAACAGTCTGTCATTATTGATTTGTATGCGCCACCTACTGGGGGAAAATGATTTAGCATTCATATTCTGCAAAGCTTTGTTTAGCAAAATGTTTTCTACAGGGGTGATTATTGCAGCATTATTTCACAAGTCAAGATATGTTTAAAATTATGTTTTAATTCGTAGTTTGAAATAAGTCTAAATTCAGTTAAAAATAAATCTAGTATCAAAATCAGTTTAAGAGATGTGTATGGTGATATATTTATTGCAGAATAGCAAGGTCAGTTTTTTATTGGCCTCATGACAAAGTGAATGAATTTGGATTCAGCACATTTTTTTGCAATTCATTTGTTTACTTTGCAAAATGAGCATTGGTAACGTAAAATTGTCTTTAGTTAAATCAATTATATTATCAGCGATCATAAATATAAGAAACTAGTTATTATACATTTAGTTTAAGAGTAAGCGCTGAGGTCAAAGTTTTTGAAGGAATATTTATTAAATTTATTATTTTAAAAATTCATGAAATTATTTAGGGAGGCATGGTGTCGTGGTGTTAAGACTGTCACCTCAATGGAAGAAGGTTGCTGGTTTGAGTTCATGCTGCCATTTCTGTGGAGTTTTTGTTCTGAGTTTGCATGTTCTCCCTGTGTTTGTGTAAATTTCCTCCTGGTTTCCCCCTCAGTACAAAGACATGCAATATGGGTAAATTGGGTAAACAAAATGAGAGTGTATGGGTGTATCCCAGTACTGCGTTGTGGCTGGAAGGGAATCTGCTGCTTAAAAACATATGATAGTTGGTGGTTCATTTTGCTGTTGCGACCTCCTGATAAATAAGGGGCTAGACCAGGGTTGTCCAAACTCGGTCCTGGAGGGTCGGTGTCCTGGAGAGTTTAGCTCCAACTCTAATCAAACAAAGTTGAACCAGCTAATCACGCTCTACTACTAGTGATACTACTATCTATGATTTTCTCAGGATTTTTAGTTTCATCCAGTGTATTAACCTGTGTAGGGTCCAGCCAGTTGGTCCAATGACGGTATCCAATGGTGGATGAAGGTTCACTGCATGTTCGGTCTTTCCAGTGCACAATGTTGATTTATATTAAACTTAACTCATATTTGACTCCAATTTTAGTATGAGGTGGTTTAGAATATTAATATATTTATCCTTGTTTTATCTGACTCCAATTATAAAACATTGAGAAGGTTATTTTGTTTCCGTTCACATTAATTTAGATTATGATTGAATATTCTCTTCGGTTCATCATTTTATGTTATTCTCGTTCATTGGGATTCCTATAACATCCTGAATCTTGTACCGGCCGAGTATACAATTTCTTAAGCACAAGCATGTCAGTCTTGGTCACTAAACAGTGGCGATTGACAGCTATCCTAAAAAGGCAGAACCCTACTTACTCAGATATTTTTTATGTGGTCCCCATAGGTCTGCTACCTCCTAAATCAAACAGAGCTATTTAGTCATATATTGATCATTACTATAGAATTAAGCAGACCAGTCGTACTTAAACTATTAGTAACTTTGAATAATCACTATACTATCTAAATAGTATTATAAGTTTATCGGGTGAAAGACTATCCCCTTAGATATCCTTTTACAGCCTAAGTATACATGAATAAATGCCAATTTGTTAGTCGGAGCTCTAGAGACATCGTATAGCGTGCCGCAATGCTCCGTCTACCGTGTTCTAGTCTGCTACTAACCTGAACAGGGGCTTGTGGTGCTATGAAATTACCACAATCTACTAAAGATAACAACACGAACTCTGTTTGAATAATTCAAAACATAACAATTTATTAGTCAGGTAAATGTATTATGCCAAATTCAATCAGTTAATTCATAAACGATCAATACAAAACATCAAATTATCAAAGACAAATCCAAGATGAAAAAGATGCATTCCTGACTTTGAAATATACATAACATGGAGCAAACCATGTTATGGGCTGATCTGGTTAGGCAGAATCGCCCTGAGACTTTCTCAAACCTTACCTTAAATAATCCAAGAATTCCCTCAAGGAAGGGGGTGTGAATAACAAAAGGCATTCACACTTAGTGGAAAAGTCACACCCTTCACAGTGGTTCAAAAGACGCCTGAAGTTATATATTTATTGTTTTGATTATGTCTATTTCTGAGAGAATGAGACCATTGTACCAATCGCACTGAGACATTTCAAATGATATCAAACATGATAGTTAAAGTCAGTTTGGTTAATCTAGAACATTCAAACATTGAAATGACCATATGTGAGATGGGGTGGATGAAGCCGAGTTTCAGCAGACTCAGATGCAAATGCAGCAGGAACTAGTTTTTCCCGCATTCCCACCTGCTGGGTTGTTAAGTCACCAGTCTCTGTTTTTAGCTCATGTTTTGAATTGTCAAAGATATCAAAATATTTGCAATATTTCAACTCTTACACCCTGTGTATTTGTAAGAGAGGGCAGGTTTAATTACGGTTTGCCCTTATATGGAGAAATATAGAGATGTCACCACAGATTTGTTCTGATACTGCAACAAGGTCTCTCTATTGTCACTGTGTTTAAAGGGTCATGAAACCCCCCTCTTTCAGTTCAAGTCCAACTTAGACTTTTTACAAAAAAGTCTAAGGTAGCAGAAGGGAGGAGTGGGCGTGACCAACAGAGAAGGGGAAAATAAGGGGAGCGAATGCACTGATGTTAGTTGGTTCACAAAATCAGACTAAAAAAAATCAGACAAAACATGAGATTTTAAAGTTTACAAAGTTAAAATGCAAAGAAATAAACAGTGAGTAATTTAATGCCCTGCTACTTATACAATAGGTTATTTGCAGGCCCACACAGAATCTGTACGCACAGAATTCCGCAGATTTTTTGCCCATCATTTATTCTGTTTATTTACTTGTGTAAATGTGTGTAAATTTATATTTATTCAGTTTTTTAAATGATTTCAGTAATATTATTGACTAATATGAAAATTTTCATATGATTTATTTACAATATAGTTCGTAAAGTAATATTTTCTGTCTTTTAGTAGACATATTATTGGATTTTCATTGTAAACATTAAATACAAGTTATTCTGCGCAGAATTTTGTTAAAAATCTGCAGATTTATGTGGAATGACTTTAGGCATAGGCACACACACACACACACACACACACACATATATATATATATATATATATATATATATATATATATATATATATATATATACATATATATATATATATATATATATATATATATATATATATATACATATATATATATATATATATATATATATATATACATATATATATATATATATATATATATATATATATATATATATATATATATATATATATATATATATATATATACATATATATAATCATTATTGTTGTAGATGTTATAATTATTATATATTATTGTGAATATTATATTTATTGTTATAATTATTATTGTTGTAGATGTGTATTAAATATTAATTAAATATGTGTTTAAGTATTAGCATTTGTGTATTTATATTCAGTATACTTTTTTCATCTAATTTTCATAGTCATCACATTTTAACATGGAAATAAGGTTCAAATAGGAATTTGGTTGACATGGTAATGTTATAAAAATTTGCCTTTAAACTTGAAATAAATATGTATGCAAAATTTACTGGTAATTATTGATCATGATCATCTTTTGGCCATACTGCCAATACTGTTGCGTGTGAAACATGGGCTCTACTACTTGACATTAATGCATGAAAGAATACTTAAGAATGCTTAAGACTACTTTGTTAGGCTCTGTCTTTGCCATAAAGTTTAGACTTTAGACTTGTTTGTGCAAAAAGAAGATGATAAATTGCTTTGGCCTGGTGCACTATGGCCTTTGTTCTTATTTTTACATCAGCTTAAATAACTATTGATTACTGAGAATTGTAAATTGATTACCAGTCAATGGAAAGGTAACTAAATTGATATAATAGTACTTTAGTCATATAGGGTTGGGTATCATTTAGGTTTTTTCGATACCGGTGCTAACTCAATACTTTTAAAACGATACCGGTGCCTGACTTTTTGACCACAAAATTATGGTGGATGTCTCTACAAAATTTTTTTATTTGTATTATTTTATTAATATGTAATATTTTATTTTTTTATTTGATGAAATCTTTTTTATTAAAATAATTTTAATAGAACAATATAATTAAACTTAAAAGTAAACATCAATTCATATTTTTTATATTTGAATTACATTAATACATTTCCTTTGGTCATTTGTTGGTTATCATGAATTTAAGATTTGCATTTTAGAATTACATTAACTCACTATTAACCTGTGAGGAGCGGGCAGGGGCCACGTACTTTTAGGAGCACATTTTAACGTATATATATATATATATATATATATATATCACAAAATACTTAAAAAATTAAAAGTAGTTTTTTATGCATCACTCTGCAGTCTTCATAAACAAGATAATTAAATAACCTAAACTGAAAATAATCTTCCTTGTTCATTTATTTGACAAGTAATTTTATACTGGTGTATGAGAACACATTTCTGACATTCAAGTACATCAAGGCACATTGTTGCACCTGTAAACTTTAACAGATAGGCCTACAGTTGTAGTCAATTTATTTTGCCTTCCCATTCATTTAAAATAATGTTTCTGAAATTTTCTGAAAATTATTTTGGAGTCATAATAAGTCATATTTCTTATTGTTAATTTCGTGAATAAAAGCAGTTTTTAATTTAAATAATAATTAAGGTCAGTATTATTAGCCTTCTTAAGAAATATATACTGTATATTTTTTTTACATACACAACAAATCAGTTACAAAATAATTTGACTAATTATTTTAACTTTCGTTGTTAACCGATTAAGTGTTTAAATGACACTTCCTAACGTAAAACTATGTACACTCGATTTCTGATTCATAAAAGCCTCTGCGAGGACTTCCTATATTAAAAGTGGTAAAATTGCTATTGAAAACAGAAGTCTAATATCATCAACAGTGGACATTTTGATAGTGTTTCACAACATGAACATGACTAAAGTTTAATCTTTTTATTACCTGTGCCAATTTGGGCGTCAACTTCTGACAAATGCAGGGAACTGATGCGCGCACAGAGGGAGCGAGTGCCCGAGGAAGGGATTGCACGTGACACCTAAAGCACTCGGGAGAGGCATTCCTCTGCCTTTGAGCCCTCAAATGTGTCATTAAGTTTGACATGTTTCTCCTTTACACGCAACTTTTCATTTGACGTGAAGTTCACACAAACTTCATTTGTAAGTCGCTTTGGATAAAAGCGTCTGCTAAATGACTAAATGTAAATGTAAACTTTTATAAAGAGAGTTGCTGTGTCAAAATCCTTGCTTGCTAAAATACGCTTTAGAATGCTTAGTTTAAGCAAATTTGATGAATGCGATCATGCGTGTTGATTTGAAGTGTCACCTTTGCTTACCAAAAACCAGGCTGAATGCGCTGTATTGCGCGCGTTGCGTGCGCCCGCTCTTTAATCAACAATAACAATCGCCTGATATCACCTGTCCGTATTCCTCAAAGTTGTTTAGAATTAAATGTTTAGTTATAGTGTGACGCCTATGTGTGCCTTTTATGCACCCTTTGATGCTTCTTACGTCCTTGCCGCAGCACCGAAATTCAAACGCTGACTTGATCCGGTACATACCGGTTACCAAGGTACCATGCTATAATGGCACCGGGTTTCGGTACCCAACCCAAGTAATAGGGTCTACTCTCACTAAGCAGTCTGATTAGTGTCTGTCCAATCATTTTACCCCCAAACTCTGGTTAGAATGAAAAGTGTGATTGCTCAAATTCCTGGCCTTCTGGAATGGGCAGTACACATGTAGAGTGATTGACAGAACATGGAAGTTATTATTTTTCTGTGCACTACTGTCCTCATAATGGTAGCAACATCTTCTATTACTAAAGTACATTTTTCAGTTGATTTATTAATCACAGTATATAAATCAGGTTCTTGACTTTTGATTTACAGCATTTGTACAGTAGTTTGCAAGAAAAGTCAAAAGCAACTGCCTCTATAATTGTAAGGGTTCTGCCATCTGTGTCATGCTGTATTTAGTATTTGTCTGTGTTTTTTGTGCCTGAGCATATGGCTTTAGGCTTATTTGAAATGACCCACACTAACCTGCCACTGGCTGGCAAGATCTGCTAGTTGCAGGCACATGACGACTTAAAGGGCACGTATAATGAAAATCATCTTTTGTAAGCTGTTGGACAGAACTTTGTGTTGGGTATAGTGTGTGCACAGTCATTGGGGTCATATAAAGTCAACAAATACATTTTTTATTTCTATTTCCTGACGTTAAAATAGGATCCAAATCCCTCATATTTTGAGGCCCACCGCAACGTGACGTAAGAGTGTGGTTTCCCCACCCACCAAATTGAGCAACAGCCGCGTATTAACATGTCTCCACAGTAACGTGTAAAATCATACCAACAAGACAGGATGTGCACAAAGCAACCAGAAATAAAAGATCTGTTGAGCTGTCTTTGATCATCAGTCATCATCAAATGTGATCAAGAATGAGTTTTACAAGTTTGACACATTTTTAAAAAAAATGCATGTTTGTAATTAATTACAGCGTTTTACTTCAGCTTTACTTTGTCACCACAGCCACATGTCAGTACAATTATAAAAGAAGATGCTTCAATCCTGGTTTGTGGACATTAAATCAGGTTTTTTTTTAATTTACATTAACATAACAGATATCCATACAGTGGTGTACATTAACATGCATCCTGTCACATTTGCTTGCAAAAACAGTGCAAAGTTAAACGTATGCGGTGAGTGTTTGTGTGTGTGTGTGTGTGTGTGTGTGTGTGTGTGTGTGTGTGTGTGTGTGTGTGTGTGTGTGTGTGTGTGTGTGTGTGAGAGTGCGTGTCCACTGTGTGTGTGTGCATGAACTTTGCAACAACATTATGTGTGACTCATTGTTCTCATCGACTCATTAACTTCCTTCATTTCTGTCACTGTGCTGTTTATCTGACGCACCTAAGGTGGAGATTGAAGCACACTCTGACAGGCACGTGGGAACGGTGGGCAGCGAGAACTAGCATTAAAGGCACAGGCAACAAAAACAGCTACAAGATGCTCAGAGCTGAAAAGTTCAAATCTCTGAAAGGTACAATAAATAATCTGATGGGTATTCTGAGCTGAAACAGACACATTCTGTAAACACAAAACACTTATATTAAATCTTAAAAAAGGGGGGAAATAGGTGTACTTTAAGAGATTGCTGTAGAGTGAGAAGCTGTGTGCATTGGGTATCGTGCTGAACCAACTAAATCATCTTTTTCAACATTCTTCAGTTTGCAATATCTGAAAATAATTCCCAGTAAATTAACGTTTTACCTAAAACAGTTCTATTGATACCTGATTGGTAAGTAAAAAAACATTTATATATAGGGCTTTACATTAACACCTGCCAACTTGCCAAATGCGGGTAGATTTTAGCTCTGGCGGGTTAGGCAGACATCTCCACTAGCCACTTGGCTGTTTGGAAATCATTTTTAAATTGTAGTTCTTAAAAGCAGGGTTCAACAATAAGCATGACCTAATATTCTAGCAAATGTGATATTAGAATCGAAAAGCAGCACGACTGACAAAAATAACTGTTCGCATGAGCAAAAGAATGGTAAATATAGAATGAGAGGATGATAACTCGCGTTTACTTGCGCAAAGCAACCATGCCTAGAGGAAGTGCAACAGGTGCGGTTGGTTCCCTTTGAAATAGACTGGACAAATAGCGATGATCCTGCACCCACAGTCCTGCTGCTTTCAAGAGCTCAAGATTTAAAAAAAAAAAAACACATTCTTTTGTAAGCAGCAGCGGTCACTGCTTTCATTTGAATTATTCATAGAAGAGATTATTAACAGGCCTAACATTACCTGTGTGCACGGTGTGTTTCACATGCTTTCTTTTGCTTAGTTAATTTTGTTAATATGGTTTAATTATCATTTTTTTACAATAACGTTGCTTTAATAGGAGATTACTCCCCGTTTATGTGTAGTTATGGTGATCTGGCACTTTTAGCCAGGACAGATTACTGTGCATATTTTAGATACAGGACAATAATACTTTTTTTAAATGTAATGTTTTTTTAAAGAGAAGTTTTGTTGAACTAAAAAGTGCACCTATAAAACTATATTTTCCTTGTTTTTACAAATTAAAAAATGTGGCTAAGAAATAATTATTTAGTGTGGTCAGAGATAAAGTCCTTAATTTTGAGCCCTAAAAAGTCGTGAAATAAAAACTGATTGTATTGTGACACAACCCATTTGCTCATGCACACTGAGCAAGTTAATACACAATACACAAGAAGTTAAATGAATGAGAAGGCATGTGGACATAACACAACATCTAAATCAATTAATTTAGCAAATTTAAGCAAAATATATTTTCCTAACAAGAAAAGTGTGGCTAGTGAAATTGGCGAGTGGCTAGTGCTGTTGGAAATCTACTAGCCACAGTGGCTGGTGATCAAAAAAGTTAATGTCAAGCCCTATATATATATATATATATATATATATATATATATATATATATATATATATATATATATATATATATATATATATATATTATGCTATTAATTATTTAACTGCTATTAAAATATATTATTATTAAATCCTCTCTTCATACAATTTATTAAGTTAAAATAAATAGTCAGGCTGGTAGCCAAGGGGGGTTCGGGTGGTTCACAAGACCAAAGGTTGGAATATTATAATTATTATTATTAGATTAGAATTTTTCTGATTATTGAAGTTGACAAATTCTGACTGTGGAAACTGGCCAGTTTGTTAAAAACATGTAATGATAGATGATAATAAATTAGCATCTTAAAAATAAGTATCATTTCTTTATTCAGCGTTGTCATTATTTATAAAACTAATATAAAAGTTACAGTTTAAAAAAAGTAAAGCACATTTATAAATTAACACTTAAAATAAAATTATCAAAACAGTACTGTAAGCAATTTGACAAAATGTGTGGTTATGATAAGCATCCGACAAGATAATCCAACAAAAATTAGTTCGTAAAATGTCATTAAAATGCTATTTTTATACCCCACAATTAAATAAAAAATCTGGCGATAACTGCGAAAAGGTTCACTTTTTCAAAAAAAAAAAAAAAAAAAATCTAAACTTTCAATAAGCTGGCCTGATAGTGTAGAATAATGTTTATTATTGTACACTTCTGTTAATTTAGTATTAATAAATGTATTATTAATCAGTATCAATAAAAGATGGAGCACAGGCTGTATTTTTTCTGACAAATTGTTTTAACTGAAATTGGACATGCAGCTCTGCAGTTTTCGGGGCATATTATTCACAGACTGTATCAGTCTGCTATAACAGACCAGTAAAGTGGGGGAAACTCAAGCATCACACCAGTAGAGAATTTGATTGAACCTTTTTTGCATGTTCAGGTTAACATTGACAGCGCAATTTATTTATTTGAAGTAAATTCAATTATTGGTGAGGACATTTCAATAGTTGAAGTTATGATCACAGGAAAACAACATTTAATATGTCACAAGAAAACAAGAAATAAAAATATAATAACTCATGGTCTCTAAGGACTTTCATATCTACTCCATTTGATTATTTTGTGTGTGTTTGTGTGTGTTTGCTTAATAAGTACCTTCTCATTCTAGGGGTATTTTGTAAAGTAATAAATCAAATATATGAAAATAATCATGAATGCATTATCATGAGCATGCACTTTTGCGCTCAAATGATTATGGCTGTTCTGAATGGCTAATGTGTTGCAGGAATGTGTGTCTGCACACAGATCAGTGCTTAACACCTGTGCTGCCCCTTCATCACACACAATCATTAGGTTACACGGTGAAGAATCTGTGTTAAAAGACAGAGTCTGAAAATGTTTGTTGGCCCGGTCATAAAGTACATTGGTAATTAATAATAATAATAATAATGCTGAGGTCACAAAAAAATTTTTTAGTGATCATGAGAAAACAATTTTTTGTGATGTCAAGATCACAAGTAAGCAAGCTCTTATGTTAAGATCACAAGATAAATAAGTTGTAATCATGAGAAAACAAAAGACAAAATTATTTTAATGCATGGCCTCTTAGGACTTGTGGATACTTAAGTAGATGCCCTGTTAAATTTTTTAATTTAGGTGGTGAAGAGGTTTATTTTAGCAAGGAGTGACCTTGAAAATATTATTGGCTGAATCATAGAATTCAGATGGGGCTGTGCCAAAGTGGACAGATAAACTTTTACCTCAAGTTATAAAAGAATGCAAACCATACGTTCTAACTCATGAACTGTAGAATTACCTGTAGAAAAGGGTGGCACTAAACACAACAGTTTTGATAGTACATTTAACTTTTAAAACCTAATGATCTTAATTATCGAAAATGTCTCTAAATAAATAAATATTATATAGAATAGAACTGGTAGGCAAACAGTTTGTCTGGTCCACATAGATGACCCAACCAAGCACCTCCTTTAACCTGAAAGCTAATGCTTTAGACAGATTTTTCAAATCAGAGAATAGTGACACGTCTTCAGTTCTTTATGTTTCTTAGATCAAATTTTATACGATAAAAGGGTGATTACTGCTCTCCTGCAGCTCATAGGCAGTAACCTTCCAGTCAAGCTGTCATTAAGCACTTTAAGCGGATCATCCCCAAAACACCCCAGAATGACTTCTAAAACTAGATTGATATTCCAGTGCCTCATACAGTTCGTTTTTTTGTAAAAAAAAGAAAAAAGAAAAAAAAAAGAAAAGATTTTTCCTGATTAGCATTTGCTCCCTCTGAACTTTAGGCAGACGTAGTGATTGGCTATCCCTTCAAACTCAGTGTGCTCAATTCTATAGACCAATTACCATGTTTGTAAACATTCAGGATGCGCGCACAGGGAGGTGGCAGAAAAAAACCGGGTGGAGGGAATGACATCTGATGCGGTACAGAGTTTGTTGTTGTCTTAGAAATAAGTTATAATGATTACATATTATATATATTATTTACATAATGCTTTCAGTGTATTATAACAGCTTGTCACCCAGTGATAAGCACAGTGATTTGGCAAAATTAACGTTAAAGTGAGCAGCGTTCATCTGACAGGTCCATTTGTGATGGCACCCTCCCAATGAATATTGGATAAGATGAAATGACCAGGCCTCAGCCCAAAATATACAATCTCATTGAAGCTCCAAGTGATTTTAAAAAAGAGAAGTTAAAGGCCAACAAGTCAAACAATGTTGTTCTGTATGGTCATGTGCAAGAAATAATGTTCCATGATTACCAGATTCAACATTATGTAGTGCTAAAAACCGAGGTTCTGTCTAGTCAAAGACAAGGAAAGAAGACGGAGCTGCTCAAGGCCTGGGTAATTAATCATCAGCAAGCAAAACGACTGCATTTTGACAGCGAACTGCACCTGTACGGCAGGGTATGTGAACTTACACATGCAGGTAAAGTTGGTTTTATATTCGCACATTCTGACTTTCTCCTTATCAGTATAAATATATAAAAGTATTATTTGCAAACTCTAAATAGCGAAATCATATTAGCAGCCATGGCTAAGCAGTGGCACATTAGGTAGTGCTGTTGCAAGAAGGCCGGACGTTCAAGCCTCGGCTCAGTTGGCGTTTCTGTGTGGAGTTTGCATGTTCTCCCTGCGTTTGCGTGGGTTTTCTCCGGGTGCTCCAGTTTCCCCCACAGTCCAAAGACATGCGGTACAGGTAAATTGGGTAGGCAAAATTATCTGTAGTGTGTGTGTGAATGTGTGTGTGGATGTTTCCCAGAGATGGGTTGCGGCTGGAAGGCCATCCGCTGTGTAAAAACTTACTGGATAAGTTGCCGGTTCATTCTGCTGTGGAGACCACAGATTAATAAAGGGACTAAGCCGACAAGAAAATGAATGAATGAATTTTAACAGCCATTGACTATCAAAGTACAACATTGTTCACAGTCAAATAAATGTGTTAATGTTGTTTTCAAGTCACACTTGCAAGTTATATCAGACCGAATATTCAAAGTGCCGTTGTACACAATATAGGGAGTGTGTCACAAGTTGTCACTGAATGAATGTGTGAATATAAAACCAATTTTACCTTAATAACTTACACTTTCACGTTTCATTTTTAGCATTCAGCGTTCGCAGTTTAATTAACCATATGTAACAGTTTTTGCTGAAATCAATTCTGCAATCAAAAACGAGTAATGTGTATGATTCAGCATAGCGTGAACTTACCTAAAATAACGTGAGAACTGCAGAGTTTAGAATTTCTAATTAGGTCATCACTTCATTCAGGTCCCTTTTAGCCAAAAACGTCTGCAGTTGGCATAAAAGCAGAGTGGTGTATGGTAAAAGTTAAGTTTTCTATAAGTTTTCTTTATTTGGCATCCTACCACACAACACAACATGTTTACTATTGCAGCCTGTCTTTTTTTGCAACCAGGGACCCGTGTGATGTCATATGTAACGTAGGTTGGTAATTGGTCTATACAAATCTGAACAAAAAGCTTCTGCTCCTGATTTCCTTGGGCTCTTTAATTTCCATTCCATGTTCAGATAGCAAAAAATTCATATTTCTATTTAGGCAATTTTTTTTTCAAGTCCAAAGAAAAAAATGTTTGGATCATCTTTCAGAGTGACACTCTGAAACCTCGATCTTACCAGAACACCATGTGCCTTAATAGTCTACAAATTGTCTATGTCGTTCTTTCCATTTTTTAAAAACTTTAAAGTTCTTGTTCATTTTTGGATCCTCTCTAGCTCTGCCAGAGATGTCTCTTGATAAATTGAGGGTGTATATATGGCACAGTTGCTCCATATTTCCTATTATCACACAACTTAGAACTTGAACTTAGTAGAGAACAAAAGATGATTTTCAATTTTTTTAAATTTTGCTTCACAAAAATGATCTTGTATTAACTATTAAAATGCTAACAAACACTTCTTGGTTTGACATTATAAACAAAAATGCTACAGCTGACCAAACCATGATCTAAAAAACCTACTAGTGATATTGTGTATCCCTTAATAATGTTAAAATGGCGTTTTAAAACAATTCAACCTGTCAAGTCTAGGCATTGTTACATGATATTCTCTAACTAATGTCCAAATATACTTTCTCTGTGTTTAATATAACAACTTACAAATATAATGCAAATCATGTTTTTTTTTATATAATTTGTTGTAAAACACGCTGTGATCCTATATGAGGTTATTTGATTGCTAATAAAATTATTTTTGTGATATTAAATTCATCCGCCAAAAAACAGAAGCTCTCCAGGTTTGCAATTCTCTACCACATCTCTATTAAAAAAAAGAAAAAAATTCAATTGCCAAACTGGAGTATACAATTTTATAAACACATTAAAATGTTCAAATTTGACATTGGGCTTCATTCAACATACAGGGGTTGGACAATGAAACTGAAACACTGACCAATTTAGTGTTGGAGGTTTCATTGCTAAATTTGAGTAGCCCAGTGGCAATCTTCGTACTTACACATTCTACCAGTAAGAACAGTGTATGCAGGTTTGATTTACAGTAATAGCGCAATAGCTTAAAATGTTGCAATGCACACAAAAATTTGGGTGACATATCAGAGATTAAAAGAGGACAAATTGTTGGTATGCATCTCAATGTTGCATATAGGTGACTAAGACAGCAAGTATTTGTGATGTATCAAGAGCCACAGTATCCACAGTACCACCATTAGCTTGCCATCAGGTTGGACAAACCACATCCAACAGGAGTAACTGTAGACGCAACAGGAAATTCCCTCAAATTTCCTCAACCTGTACACTTTTTCACTTTCTGTCAGGGAAGAAATCTTCTACCTCAATTCCTTTGTATTTCACAGGAAAGTCTTAATTTTATCAAGGGTATAAACATTTAGATCTTACTGACTCATTCTCACTTTCTGTCATGGAATCACCAGAAACATCAAAGTCAAATATCTCTCCATGATCCACGTTTTTGTTATCTGCTTTTCCTGAACTGACACCCCCCCACTCTTTATTTTTTTTCTTTTCCCCGTAGTTTACCTTTTCAATGTCAGTGTTTTACCCCCACAACACTACGAACATTATTCACTTCTTACTGTGACATTAGCCACATATTAACATAATCAGTGTGCAGTGTGCCTGTGTATATCAAACTATTCATGAACATTTACTGTTTTATGCTTTGCCAGCAGTAGGCTGTTACCAACAGTATACATTTTATCAATTGGTAATATTTTAGGTTAAGAGCTTCTATGTGCATGTGTTCATATAGCTGTATGATAATATTTTCCATGCTGTATTTAACCTGAAACTTACATATGTGGATTGCAAAGCAGGCTTACTGTAGTTAGTTTTGGTTGCACACTTGAGGAAGTTACTGTTTGAGTCACTTGCTTTCTTTCTGATTGTTTGCATAATTTCCATTTACATATACACCTGAAGTGTTGTGTTGCCTTATATGGCTAAACAAGGTGCTATATAAATAAAACGGTAGCTATGTTTCCATCCAAATGCAGATCCCACTTGAAACTGGAATATCCCATAAAACATTTGCGAATGCAGCATCTTTTGCACCCAAGAGCCATAGGTCGGCACAAGTTTCTGATGATATGATAACCTTGGATAAAAATATCACGGTTTCATGGTATTGTGCTTACTGATGTAAAATAATTTCTCTTTAGATGTCTTAGTAAAAAAACAAAAACCTTTTTCCCATTTAACACATTATATTAGATTTTAGGAAACATTTTGAATATTTTGGAATAGTAAACATGTCAAGATACATATTTAAAATAAATATATTATTGACTGCTCACTTCATTTGCTTCAAAACATAGATTACCTTTCAAGACACACAAAAAAAAACACTTAAAAAACATATACCTTAGAAACAGCTTAACAAAACATTTTTGTGGTTTTAATACTTTGAATTTTCTAAACCACGATAAACCTTGAAACCGCTTATCTTCCCGTGCCTAGCATCCAATGATGCCACTATAGGCCTTTTCTTTATTAATAATGACTTGCACCTCAGAAAATAAGGATGAAATGCAATGGACGTACAGTGGCTTTTGGAGGTGTGAGATGTTTTCTGTGAGCACAGCTTCAAGACTGTGGGTTCTGGGAGCTAATAATTCCGAACTACTTTGATGACGGACTTTGATGGAGGTATTTTAGAATGACCAACACAATATTTCTGATATTTTACAATGTGGTCTGTTTGCTGTCCATTAATGCCATTTTATTGTGCCCATTTTTTTATCACACGGTCTGTTAAAACAAAATCACCTAAATTTTTGATGCGCATGCTTGAATTTATTCAGTAAATGGGATTCCATTTTTTTTATGTACATTTTTATTTGTAAAAAGTTTGTCCTACTCAGTTGTGTGCAAGTTTTTTGCATCCATGTTTGTATGTACATCTTTGTGTTTCTCTGAAGCATTTTTCATGTGCTTTTCCATAATGTGCGTAAAAATTGGTACAGTAGATAGAAACATAGCTAATGACACACATCTCCCATGTATTAATAATTTGATTCTGAGATTGATTTAAGGAATTTTGTCAGACTCCATTCCACACTCTCAGACAAAAAGTTACACAGTGGTACAAAAAATGTTCCTTAAGGAACAGTTTTGTACCTTTGTAAAAACTGTACCTTTTGTAGTACAGAAAATCCTTTTTTGTTCTTAGATGTAAATTATAAATTGAAAAAAGAAACCTTTTTTGTAAACTGAAACATTGTTTAAAAATGTGCTTGATGTTTCATATTTAATGAAAATAAATAGATATACACCTTTAAAATCTTCTTGAAGGAACACATTTGACTGTTAAGGTACACTTTCGTAACTTCTTTGGTACAAGACGGCCACAGCCCTGCACAATTTAACTTTAGACTTTTACTTAAACTATCAAATTAATGAAGTTCTTCTGCCTTTTTTTTTAAACCTACAGGTAAGTGTGTCGATGCAGGGTTGGAACTAAACATCTCAGTTTGGCATCTATATTAAACTAAACTTCACAAGTGACATTTGTAACAAACTGACCTTAATTTAGCTAGAACTACACCAGCATTTCACCACTATCTCCTGCCAGTCTGATATGTTGGATCATTCCACAACAGTCTGAAATATTGTTATTGATATTCTTCAAGCTTTTCTTCCTTACACAATCTATTTTGTAAAGCACTATAGAGATAATTATGACTTGACTTGACCATGGATGTAGTAGATATGTGTATCAGGGATTCATGTGGATGTTTGGTTAAATCAAAGTTGGTATTGGTTTCCAGTCAGGGAAAAGAAAAGGGGCAGGAGCACAGACAGCTGCAGAGTAGTAGAGGAAATAGTGCTGTGAGTGTGCTGGAAAAACCCACAGATTTTCCTTACTAACTTACATCTGCTGTCTATCTGTCATTTCAATTCAAGTAAGTTCATCTATATTTCAATGTAGATTATGTCAAAGCAACACAACATAGATGAAGTTTTGGTAAATGAAAACTGCTTCAGTTCAGTTATCACAGTTAAAGTTCAGTTCAGTATAGGGCTGCACAATATATTGTTTGAGCATTACAATTTGTGTATCCGCAATAGTCACATCACTGCATTTGATTATTTATTAAAGCTTCAAACATAAAGATATTATTATTTTAAAATAATTTATACAATGATGACCATGTTATTTTATTTTATTGATTGTTCAATTTCTGTACCTAAAAATTGTTAGACTCTCCAGAAAACCATAAAGCACTGTTTATTTCACTTTATTCTTTGCTCTGTTGTATTGATATATGTTTATAATTTATTGTGATTTATGCAAAGGCACTGCAGACACGCACTTAAAAAACTTGATCACAGCAGTTCTTCTAAATGAATGACATTGATCCAATTAGAACTGATCAATTCATCTGGTGAAATAATAGAAAATGCATTTCATGACTGTTCTTTGTCTTTATTATTCTGACTTTGGTAAAGTGCAACTTCATTTATTCATTAATTTTCCTTCGGCTTAGTCCCTTTATTCACCGGATGTCCTTCCAGCTACAACCCAGTACTGGGAAACCTCCATACACACTCATTCACACATACTCTATGGCCAATTTCAATTCACCTATACTACATGTCTTTGGACCGGGGGGAGGGGGGGGGGGGGGGGGGGGCAACCGGAGCACAGCTTATGAACTAAGAAGAGACTAAGAGAAATTGTTTGTTGCCTATCTGGAGGGAAGGGCCTTAAAAGTCAGTGCCAAGTTCCTGTTATTGACAGAAGTTTAACCCTAAAAGCTAAATAAGAAAAGTGTTGTAAGTTTGGACAAGCTGCTTATATTCTGTGTCTGTTCAGATTTAAAGTTCAGTGTATCATATTTTCTAAAACCCACATGTAATAGTTCAGTTCAGTTAAAAAGGTAACTTTGTAACGCAGTAACAACTTCCTTTTCTCACTCTCTCCTCTTTAGAAATGGAAGAAGAACTGGTTCGTACTCTACCCAGCCAGTCAAAATGGTATTGCACGACTTGAGTTTTATGATTGTTCAGGTAGTGCCAGTGATAAACCTAGCACAAAGAAAATGGACAAGAAAATCATACGGCTGTCAGAATGCATCAGCATACTTCCTGCTGTCACTGAAAACTGCCCCAAAGAAACCATGGCTGCCTTTTGTGTGGAGACCAATGAAAAGACGTTTGTTTTTGCGGCTGAAAAAAATGTTACCAATGATTGGGTGGAGAAGATGTGTGAGATTACTTTTCAGGTGAGATGACATCCTGCACTCTTAAACAGATATGTAAATAACAAAAAATAAAAATAAAAACCTATGGTAACAATGTCTTTTTTTTTTTAACACACCTGTGTGTCTAGTTAAGGACAGCACATTTTGTTATTTTGAACTCAACCTGTGTGTAATTCTTTTAAACACAGGCAACTTGTTCAATTATTTAACATACTGTGATAATGTGTCACACAGTTTGTATAATAAATGTAAAAAAATTAACACCTTAACAATATTAATGCAGTATAAAAAACAATACTTATCAAAACATGACTGCAGCAGTACATTTATTCTAAATAATTACCATAAAGACAAAAAGATAAGCAATAATTAATTAATTGGAGGCACAACTGTAGAATAGTATTTAAGGAAAACCTCAAACACTCGTGCTTCCTTGTGTGACAACATGGAAAAATCAACAAGCCAGAATTAACAAAAAAGCCAGATTACAATTTGTTAATTACACTGGGAAAAAGAATAATTTTTGGAGACATGTCCTGTGGTCTGATAGAACTAAGACTGAACTGTTTGGCCATTGTTACAAGGGGGAAAGCTTACAAGCCTAGGAACACCATCCCAACTGGGAAGTATGGGGGTGGCAGCATCATGTTGTGCGGCTGTTTTGCTCAGGGACTGGTCCACTTCACAGCATAGCTGGCATCATGAAGAAAGAACAATATGTAGAAATACTGAAGCAACATCTCAAGACATCAGCCAGGAAATTAAAACTTGGCCTCAAATGGGTCTGACCCTAAGCATACTGCCAAGTTAGTTAAAATGTGCTTTATGGACAACAGAGTGAATGTTTTGTAGTGTCCATCACAAAGCCCTGATCTCAATCCTATAGAAAATTTGTGGGCAGAGTTGAAAAAGCTTTTGCGAGCAAGACGGCCTATAAATCTGACTCGGTTACACCAATTCTGTCAGGAGGAATGGGCCAGAATTCCTTCAAACTATTGTGAAAAGCTTGTGGAAGGATACCCAAAACATTTGACCAAAGTTATACAGTTTAAAAGCAAAGCTAAAAAAATACTAAGGAAATGTATGTACTTTTTACTGTCAAAAAAAATTATCTTATTATTCTAGCATTTAGCAAATGTAAATCATTTAGGTAATCCTAACGAACCTAAAATAGTAAACGTTTAGTATGATTTACCATCAGACATTTAAAAAAAAAAATGGTTATGTTCCTTTTTTAAGAGTGTATGTAAAATTCTGGTTTCAACTTTATGTATATATATATATGTATATATATATATATATATACACACACACACACACACACACACACACACACACACACACACACACACACACACACACACACACACTATTACATTTGTGATTAACTGTTGTGTTGCTGGTTTCTGTAAACTAATTGACTGGTGTTGTAACCTTTTAGTCAAGGTGTTTTTTGTTTATTACATTTACAACTTCTAAAGAAATGAATATAGCTGTTACTATATTTACTTTGCTTTGTCTTTATTGCTTCAAGGGAGGAAGTGGTTCACTTGGTAGTTCTGACTCAAATGGACAGCAGGAGCTTCAAATGGCAGAAAATCTCATTTATTACTCCAGGGAAGAAGGTAAGAAGCAACAGCGTGGCACAGTATGAATTTACAATACTCTGCTATAAACCATGTCAGCTAGCATTTAGTTTTTTTATTTATTTTTTTCTATTTCAGCTATACAGCTGTGTATTTACATAATGTGCAAAGAGTTACTAAAAAAATATACACATGACATCGCCTCCACTGTAAATTTGTCAAAGACTTTTTGTTGCTACATGTAAGTTAAAGTGTTGTCTACACAACCAAAACTGCTCTGAGATCAGAGGAATGTTCTGTTTCATGCAAATGAGGGGCATGCAAATTTCCTTCTGACGTTAGTTGCTAAGCCTGGAATATTAGAGCTTTTGAACGTGTTGGTCATGTTACACTCATTTCATTTAAACTGTGAAAGATGGAAAGACCTAATTAGACAGAAGGCGTAGCCGAATATCAGACATGCCCCACCCCTTTCATGACTGGCAGTTTTTATGCTAGGTAAACAGTCAAGGAGTAACTTTTAAGTCCAGTCAGTTCACATACTGACTCTTGCTCCCGCCATGATTCTCCAGTGTTTCTAGGGAAATAGCTTGTGATCACTTCTGTTTTTACTATGGGCAGAACTGACTTCCTCAAAGAGTGTAGGAAGTGACATTTAAAAGGCTTGAAACGGTACAGTCTTGGCACGCTGACTCAACTGTCTCTTTTATTTAGGTTTTTGCTCAAGTATGAATGTGGGCTTCAGAGTTTAGTTGAAAGCCAATCTAGAGATACTCAAGACAACGAACATTGATTAGGGGAATGCATTTTATGTATGTTATCAGTTTGTAGGGAACATTTAGAAAGTAGGTCAAGCATCACTTGTGGCCTGCTTTCTTTGATAAGCAAAATCATGTCTGTGGTGAGCTTAGTAGAGAAATAGCACATACAAAACTGAAATGATAAACATCATTGTTGTATTTTTTTATACTGTATTATTCGTTTGTCCTATGTGATTTTTAAAAAGTACAGTGTTGGTCAATTTCCTGAAATTTAAAAAAAGCACTTTCAGTTTTAGTCAGATGCTGCAGAACTTATTCTCATAGTCTTGTCAATACACAGAATCATTATAAATTGTACAATTTTAATGTTGATTTAAAGGAATACTGGATGACAAAATAATGTTTAAAAATGTATAGCTACTATAATTGTATCAAAAGCTCATTGTCCGCAAAGAGTATTGAATATTGTATGTAAACTTTACTATTAAAATTTTAACTCTGAACTGTTACTGTGTATTAACTTTAACATCACGATAATATACCTTTTCAGCATAATCATTCACAATAGGCACATCACGAGTATACACAATGTTGAGCTTGGATTATGATTTAGTATTTCGTAAGTGTTTTTGAGGCCTGTGACTGAGGATTTTAAAAGCATTCAGGCATAAGAAGTTTTACCGTTTGAAACTTTGATAATAATGTGTGTGTGATTGCTGCTTCATGTGTACACTTGTCAGAGCTTGAAGGTAAACAAACAATGGTTTATCATAAGCATTTTATCGATAATTATTTACACAGTTGGTCTTAAGAAGGAACATAGAAACGTTATCTGACAAACATCTAGTGGCTAAATGTGTCTGGAAAAATATTCAAAGGCTTTTATTGTCATAAACCGTGCGGATGTAAATGCGTCTGAGTGTTCTGATTGGCTAAAGTAGACGTCTCATGTCAGCGCGTTCTAGACATGAACGCTCTCTTTCTGGCAAACTTCCTTCTGCGTTCAGACAGCGCAGCATTCCAGCAAATTCCGGAAAAAAACTTCTCTTACCGGAAAATTGCCGGAACAAATTTACCAGTATTTTTGAAAAGGGCCTGTTCACACATACAGACCTTTCCAGAGAGTTGCCGTTAATTTTCCGGAACGGTCTGTATGTGTGAAAGGGGCTTATGGGTATGTATAAAGAGTGTACAATATATAAAAGTACATTTGACATATATTTTTGTCATTGCTCCATGTAGAAAATACATGACCAATGCTGGCTAGATTACCAAGTTATTGTAGTCCATTTGAAATGACAGAACTTGTTTATTCCGTAGGTTTTAACATGTTAGCAGTGTAACTGCAAAGTATATTTGAATCAAAATGAAAAACTTGAACAAAGGTGATTCAATATTTGACTTGTTTAACAGTCTTATGAGACCACCAGCATTCACTGTTCTTAAACATTCACTGTCCTCAGTGAACTGTGCAAATATGCCGTTAAATGACCTACAAATTTACTTTTTACAAACTAAGTTCTATAAACAGCCATTCATAAAGATGAAAGAGACATTTTATAGCTCTCAGGGTTTTTAAAACATTTTCCGCAAGGATTTTTAGAATCTATAAATAGTAAATGCCACAAGACCTAATGAACACATATTATTTTACCATAAATCAACTTTAAATCTTAATTTTTTCCAGAAAACATGTCATTATTTACAACCCAGTACTGTATCGCACTTGCGATTAAATCTGAACTAAATCTGAAAAAAAAATAAAAATAAAAAAAAAAAATATATATATATATATATATATTAACACACACCCCTAACTTGAATCTATTCTGTTTTGCAGTTAATGAATTTTTGGTGACTGTTCAAAGGACTGAAGCATCAGAGCGCTGTGGTCTGTCTGGTAACTACTGGCTCAGAGCTAACATGGACAACCTTATCTTGAAGGATCCCAAGACTAAAAAGGATTTACTTATATGGCCCTACAAGCTTCTCCGTCGCTATGGAAGAGACAGAGTGAGTTTTATTGTCAGAATTTGAAGTGCATAGTGAGATTTCAAACCAACATGAAATCAGTGTGGAGTGCTAAAAATTGAATGCATGCCGTTTAATGCAACTGAATCTCTTCTGTTGGAGCATAATAGGATATCTTCAACATTCATTACAGAAAATTTTACATGCAGAGCACTTAACCCTTCATTGTTGAAGACAGCTGACCTCACACTACAGATGACTTCAAAAGCAGGAACTGTTGTTTCCTTTCATTACTATAGAAACTGCTTTGCTACAGGAAGCTGGCCTTCCTCTCTCCCTTATGAGTAGGCGGAAGGCAGAGCTAATGCAGTGAATGACTGCTGAATACAGGTCATGATGGTTTGAAATCATTATAAGCCCAGTGTCCTGGGTCCATATAGTGTCGGATAATTCATTAAATATAGTTTTCGTGTAGTTTGCTGCTAGACTACTTGTACTTTTGAATGTGTTTTATTCACTTTACGTTTTACAGGTATATTATCCATCTTTAAATGTCACACATTCATAAAAAAGTCATATTTCCATTTCGTTATGAGAGGTAAATGAGTACAATATCATAAAAATAACAATTCTGAAAAGGTATTGCTCTGAAATAACTGCTGTAATTCTGCTTAGACACATCGATTTTGATTTTAGTTTTGTCTGTAATGTTACAATGTTAGAATATCATGTGACCTAAACCCAGGGTTCATACGATTATGAAAAACCTGGAAAAGTCATGGAATTTTGACAAGTTTTAGAAAAACAGAAAAACCCACAAAGTTTTGGAAAAGTCATGGAAGACAGATATCTGTATACTTGAATATAGTTAGCTGTCTTGACTTCTATTCTGTCCTTGGCCAATCACATACTCACATTATCAGTGCGGTGTAAGCATTAGGCATGAGACGATAACTGTGTTCAAGGAAAAGTCAAGGTTCTAAAACCGACAAAATTTTCTGTAATACCACTTCTAAGGTATGAGTAAAAGTTTTTAAGGAAAACAGTATCTTCAGCAGAAAAAGATATCCAAAGATGTCGTTTTAAATAAATAAAAAAAAATTATTGAATATAATATATTTTAGAGCTGTAATCTTAATACCGTTAAATTTATATCCAAGGTTACCATACCGTCAGAATCTTATACCTACCCATGCCTAGTAAGCATTATCTTAATAAATTTGACATAAATAAAACGTGTAAATATAAATTTGGAATCACAGTGGTGCAGTGTGTAGCACAATCGCCTCACAGCAAGAAGGTTGCGGTTTCGAGCCTCGGCTGGTCAGTTCACATTTCTGTGTGGAGTTTGCATGTTCTCACCGTGTTCGAGTGAGTTTCCTCCGGGTGCTCCAGTTTCCCCCACATTTGCAAAAACATATGCTATAGGTGAATTGGGTTGGCTAAATAGTCCATAGTGTTGTGTGTAAATGATTGTGTATGGATGTTTCCCAGTGATGAGTTGCAGCTGGAACGGCATCCGCTGCATAAAACATATGCTGGATAAGTTGGCATTTTTTCTGCTGTGGTGACCCCAGATTAATAAAGGGACTAAGCCGAAAAGAAATTAATGAATGAAATATATATTTAAAATAAACAGATTGTTGCGTGTTTTATGCAATGCTGTAATAAATTTGAACACGCAGTTTTTCTTTTGCTACATACAGTATTTGTAGACATTGCATAAAACATTAGGCTTACTTAAAATTTACTTGAAAGTCTTGAAAAATTCATGGAGTATAAGAAGTAAAAATGTGTATGAACCCTGTGAACCCTTTTTTATGTTTCCAACAATGTCAAACTGCATGGCCACATTCACTATAGTTCTTTTCATAGCCTTTAATACGAACATTTATCTATTTATTTTCCTGCGGCTTAGTGTCTATTTCAGAGGTCGACACAGCGAAATGAACCGCCAACTATTCCGGCATAGGTTTTATGCAGAGGATGGCCTTCTAGTTGCAATCCAGTACTGGGAAACACTAATACACTGTCATTCACACACACACACTCATAAATTACAGCCATTTTAGTTTATTGAATTTATGTGTTTGGACTGTGAGGGAAACCGGTGCACACAGAAGAAACCCATATCAACAGGGGGAGAACATGCAAAATCCATACAGAAACGCCAACCGACCCGTCCAGGACTCGAACCAGTGACCTTCTTGCTGTGAGGTGACAGTGCTAACCACTGAGCCACTGTTATTTGTTATAGGATTCGGCGATCTCCAAATTTTTAAACCGTCAAACCTCCTCCCTATTTTACCTCGGTATCCGGTATTACTGTGCATAATTCAAAAAAATTTTGACGTAAGGCTCAGACAGCATCACCAAACTGTTGGCTTGTGTCTAAACTATTCAGAAACAAAACACCATATATGCGACCTTAGGTTTGCGGTCACCTGTTTGTCTTTCGCTCTCTCTCATTCACACAAGCATGCACGCACACATGGAGAGAGAGAGAGAGACGCCCAGTAGCACGCTCTCTCTCTCTCATTCACATACACACACATAGAGATCACCAAGCAACACGCAGCATCAAGCTCTCTCTCATTTACACACACACAAACAGCATCCACGTCGATGCGCGCGTGCTCGGGAGCGATATTGTAAGACTGCGCACCCGCTCCCTTTCCAATTACACCAGATTTACCGACCGTTCCTGCAGTACTGCAGCAGGAATGCAGACCTCTAGTTTGTATTTACCACTTCTCTCTTCTCGTTCGGTCAAAACCTGACATACTGCCAAACTGCTGGTCACTTGGTGAGCGACTCGCCATCTTACCTCACCTCTCTCTCTCTCTCTCTCTCCTCCACACTGTCCCGTGATGACAATTACGCATACGCATTTGTTGGCATTAAGTAAATAATATTTATAATTTCATACTTGTCTCCTATTTTAGTGCATTATTTTTATGATGATATAACAGTATTGAAACTGACTCCGTTGCTATTTTTAGATTCCGTGGTATACCATATTACCGGCCAAGCCTAATTTGTAATTACCAACATTGGGCAGGATGTTTTTTTTATTCAAATATAAATATACTATTTGATGTATGTCCCAAATAAAGGGTTATTTCACACAAAAATTTATATTTAAAAGAAGATATTTTGAGAAAAGCTGAAAACCTTTAACTGCTGACTTCCATAATAGGAAAAACAAATACTTTACAAGTCAATGGTAACAGGTTTCCAACTTTTAAAAAAAATATCTCCTTTTGTGTTTAACAGAAGAAAAAATCTCAAATGTTTGAAACAAGGGTGAGTAAACCTTTTTTTTTTGCGTGAACTGTCCCTTTAAGTCACAAAGACAGGTTTGATTTTATTTATGTTGAGTGAAAAAATTCAAGAAATGTCAGAAACAAATTGTCGCATTTCTTAAATGTTCTGCAGGTTATGTTCTCCTTTGAAGCCGGTCGACGCTGTGAATCTGGCCCAGGGAACTTCACTTTTGAGACAAAGCAGGGAAACGAGATATTCCACATTGTTGAGGAATCCATTCGTGAGCAGAAAGCCCAAGCTGAAGAACGACACCAAAGCTGTCCATCATTAGACTCTGACTGCCCAGCTCTCCAGCAAATTCGTGCTGCCATCTCAGAAGCAAACAGTCGTGAACCAGATGGAGATTCTGGTGGTAGCAAGCCTGGGTCCGCAGATGGTGTCTTTGGTCGTAAGGAGAACGATGGGAAAAATTTAAAGGTCCGAAGCCTTCCAGAGCCACCACCCCCAGTTGGTGGAACCCCACCTCGTTCTCCCATGCCTCGTGGCTCCAAAAATCAGTTAGATGAGCAAGCCAGTCTGTATTCAGAGCCTGCTGACTCGGTGCGTGCACCACCAAGTCTAGGAGACTGTTTGTACTCAGACCCGGTGGACAGTATCAAAGTCATGCCCCTTCCGAACTCCCGCATCAGACCGGCTGGTGAGGAGGGGGGAAGCCACAACCAAAGCATGAAGCCTGATCCTTTCTACTCAGACATCTATGATCAGATCAGTCTGGACTTGATTCAGAAAACAATGGCATTGGGACTGGATGGGCGGAGCAGGCACCCAGCAGATGGTGGTCCAACAGAACACATCTACGATGAACCAGAGGGACGAGCTGGATCTTCACAGCCCGTTATCACGCTTTATGATGAAGCACGTTTGGATGCGCATTCCTGGAGAAACAGGGCAAGGGAGGAGTCTCAATGTCAAGAGATGGCCCAACAGCCATTGCCAATGGCCAGACCAAAAGGCCCAAAACCTGTCACAGCACCCAAACCAGGCAAAGTATCACTGGGCAAAAAAGAGCCTCCACCGCCGCCTCAGATTAAAGGCAGTGCTAACCTGAACAACAATAACAGTAGCAAAAGATACGATAACATGGAAGCTGGTAGAAGAGATGCTGGTGCAGGAAACAACATGGAGCTTTACAGTAAAGTATCTAGACATCAACCACCATCAAATGTGTGGCATCCTAGCATGCAGTCTCCAGACATCATCTATGACAACTTAGGTGACATTTGACATTTAGGCAGCACGGTCTGCTTTTCCTTAGCCCTTAGAAAGCTGTGGATGAAGGACATGCATCTCATGGTTAAAAAGGGAAGTCCCAGTGTGTGCGAATGAAACTGTAGTCACTGACTGTCAAAATGAATGAGATCTAAGATTATAGTGTTTTTGCTCTCCAAAAGGGCTTGTGCTACAGTTTGCACTTCTTGGGCAAAGCAGGCCTGTAAATCTGCGTCTTTGCCTTTCATATCAGAAGAGATTTTAAAGCACTTGTCGAAACACTCGGTTCTCCTGCTTGGGCCGTTTTGAATGTTGTTGAATGAACATTATCTGACAAATCCAGTTTAAAGGTCGAAGTGCAGAGAAAAAGGTCAGTTATTGCACATACAAGGAGATTGTAGTAAATGTATACTAATCTACTGCTGTGTGCGTGTGTTTTATATGTACGTGAGTAAATCAGCAGCTGTGCTGTTGTTTAACATAATGATAATTAAAAACACAGTAGCAGAACACACTTGTTATCCTTGCTTATATTACTGGCATAAGCACAGAATCCATAAAAAGGGAGCATGAAATCACCCTTTTTTCTCCAGTGTTTGCTAGATCTGAAAAGCATCTGACATCTGAGGGATAATCCTGATGCAAAGTGAATATTAAGCATCTGTGTAAAACAGTGGCCTTACTTCAGATGGGAGTTAAATGTTGGCTGAGTATGTGTCTGCCTGGCAGCGTGTGAAGAAACAGACTGTTCTCTGTCCTGTTTTCTTTCTCGTTCGCACTCTCACTCATTTCCTTTTGTCCTCTCTCCAGTCTTTTCTTCCACTTTTTTCTCGAGTGGACCGCCACATCTGATCTATTCATCACATTCTGGTATATTTTTTCAACATTTAGTGCTCTTAAGCAGAAAAGCAGTAACTTTGTTGAGTCATTCATCTTGAAAGAATGCATTCATTTGGTCCAAGGTTTGGCTTGCTTAAAAAAAGAAAACTAAAACAAACAAAAAAACATTCTACCATCACTAAGTGGGAAAATTTAGCAAAAAAGTTTGGAAAAGGAAGTGGATGGCAACTCTTTTCCTTTATCATCATTTATTAAATTTTCAGAAAGTCTTTTGAATGACTTGTTGATGGATATATTACAAACACACTGAGTAAATATTGGAGACATTTTCGATGTGAACTTGGGTCATTGTACTGCATGCAGATGCTTTCTATTTAGAGATCCACGTTACCACTTATGCTTTAAATAGTACATGGGTGTTAAAGAGGTTTCCATTTTGGCAAAATGGTGTACACTGGTTCAGTTTGGATGCACTTGTCATGCTGTACTAGTTCCTGTTTTCTTGGATGTTCCGTTTATGTTGTCATTCCATTGGCCACTTGATGCTTGTATAACCAAACAGAAAACAGAACTAAGCTGTTGTTCTCTGAAGTGTGAAGCAAATGATGGGAAGTATGTTTGTTACTAAAAAATCTGTTACATCTTTCAAACAAAATAAATTCAAAATGATTTCAGTTTTTGAAATAAAATCTGCACAGTACTTAAAGTGTACATCAGTGGATGGTTTCTATATTAATTGGCAAATGTGTGTTTTCCCCCGGGTTCCCCCCACTATCCAAAAACATGCAACTTTAGTTAATTGACTAATCCAAATCGGCACCATATACATGCTCCTAGTAAGTAATCTCTTAAGAGCACTCACTATCTGTTCATTAGCTACTACAGCAGGGAAATTCTCGAGATCTACCTGAGCTCAAACTCCCCTATCACCTTGCAATGGGTGGGAGCCTCGGGTTAGAGGATTTTATGAGCTCAGGGCTCTCTCCCGGGACAGCATGCCAAACAAGCTTTATAATTAATCATCAGCTAAGTGTGAACTCTTGAAACGATGTTTGTCATAAGCTTGCATAAAACACTCCATTCAAGTAAAGTGTTACCAAATCATTTAAAAACATTTATAGAAGGAATACCAATTTGCTATTTATAGCCAAATGCTAATGTAAACAACACCTTGTTTATAAAGATTCATTTTTTATTATTATATAATGTGTAGCTTTACGAAAAAAATACTGGAAGTACAAAATTGGAAAAATATAAATAATTCCAAAACTTTTAAACAGTACAGAACAACTTTTGTAACCAGTAAGAGAACTGTTTCATTTATTAAAGTCAATTATTTATTGATTTGTATTTTCAACAATGTTGTAAAAAGCTGAACTTGATCTTGACCCAAACGTCTCACACTTAAAACGTTAGCAAGTAGAGGAAAATGTAGTTTGTAAAACAATTAAACACTCTTTTCTAACTACTGAACAAGACTGTAAACATAAAATCTGAAAAAATGGGAGAATGCGAGATCCTCTCTCCGTGTCTGCTTTTTGTGCTGTTTACACAAATGAAACCTCACCATGACGTCACAAAGACGAGATGTAGGCGGTACCAGGTGGGTGGAATGGCAGAAAGCTTAATGAGGCAATACTACTAAGAGAGGACCATTGAGTAATATTTCAGCTCTGACATCAGTCTGCTTTCAGAACCATTTCCCTCAGCTCCCACAAATTTTAACCAGTGCCTCCAAAGCTGAACCTTGTTCCTCAAGGTCATGAGGCTACACAGAGTGACCGCTTTCTTTCTTTTCCCTTCACTTTGCTCTCTGTAACTCATCGAAGGCCTCAAATTCCTGTTCAGCTGAGCACAGTGTGCCTCCCTTGTGGCTGTACTGGATGATTCCATAAGGGAAGACAATGACTCTACTTTTCCTCTACTCTGGCCTTCGTCCTCCTCAACTCTCTGCAGAGACTTCTAGCCACAGCATTTACACTGAAAAGGCAGTTTGCTCTCTTTTTTATTGTCATTTAAAAAGTCTGTGGTTTAGTCTTTGAACCCCACAACTATACTGTTTTTTTTTCCCCAGCCGCAGTGCAGTCTTTGTTAAACTATACAGCATGCCGGTAAGTTTAAGAGTGAAATCATGCTAGTTATTATGTTTAATTGCAAACATTTGTGCTAAATTTGCAGTATCGGTCAAAGCTGCTGACGTTTTTATTTAAATATGTACTGAGGTTACTTAATCTGGGCTGGGGTTTTTTATACGTACTGTAAGGAGATACATAAATGTGTGCTATTGCACCATTTAAAGAATATAAAATCACATGTGAGGAATAAGAAATAACTTTCATGTTTTATTTCAGGACCTACTGAAATGTTTGTGTTTTTTTCCAATGAGAAATCAGTAGTCACTGTTTTTGTAGGTTTGTTTCAATTTGTATGTCTCTTTGTATGGTTAACGTGTTTGTTAGTTACATTTTTAAACACAGTAAGAGAGAAAGGGATGTACAGAAGTTAAATCCATTACTGTTCCTCACACTGTACAGTGTCATTTAAATAGCAAAGTAACTATGAATAACCTCAAACATATTGTAATTGGTCTGTGCAAACAATGTGTACAATAGCATATTCAGTCAAGTGCATGCATGGAACATCCTGTCTTGCAGTTTAGAAACGACTGCTCTAACTTCTTGTGCACAACAGTCAATGTCAATGTGCTGTGTTTCCTCACACAGTGAAAGGTTTCTTCACTTTCTTTCTCCTCACTGAATCCTAAAAGGATCTCCCTCCTCTTAACTGTCCTGGAAAAAGGCAGCAGGGACACAGAGTCGGGAGTGGTGGAGAGTTAGTGAAGGGCGAGGCATCTTTAAAGGAATAGAGGGCAGAGGGGTCACTGTGGCTCGTGCACGACTCTGAGACTGTCGACCCTGCTGACCATAAATGACAGAAGAAAAAAAGACGAGTAAACAAGATGAACAAATAATTCTGGAACAATGATTAAACGCTATCACAGTTTTCATACTTTTTATAACTGCAAATTTATAAAAGCTCAACCAAACCAATGACTACTATTTCTGTTTTCTAAAATGCGATTTTGCTTCTCCTACATTTACATTTACATTTAGTCATTTAGCAGACGCTTTTATCCAAAGCGACTTACAAATGAGGACAAGGAAGCAATTTACACAACTAAGAGCAACAATGAATAAGTACTAAAGGCAAGCTTCAGGTCTGTAAAGTCTAAGAAGGGAAGTGTTAGTAGTTTTTTTTTTTTTTTTTTTTTTTTTTTTTTTGTACAATTAGTGTGATATTCAAAGAGGCAATTGCAGCTTAGGAAGTGAAGTGGAGACTAAATAGTTGAGTTTTTAGTCGTTTCTTGAAAATAGCGAGTGACTCTGCTGTTCTGATGCAGTTAGGGAGTTCATTCCACCAACTGGGCAGATTGAGCGTGAGCGTTCGCGAAAGTGATTTTTTCCCTCTTTGGGATGGAACCACGAGGCGACGTTCATTCACAGAACGCAAGTTTCTGGAGGGCACATAGATCTGCAGAAGTGAGTGCAGATAAGAAGGTGCTAGGCCAGAAGTCACTTTGTAGGCAAACATCAGAGTTTTGAATTTGATGCGAGCAGCAACTGGCAGCCAGTGCAAACGGACTAGCAGCGGAGTGACATGTGCTCGTTTAGGTTCATTGAAGACAACTCGTGCTGCTGCATTCTGGAGCAGTTGAAGAGGCTTGATAGAGTTAGCTGGAAGCCCAGCTAGTAGAGAGTTGCAGTAATCCAGTTTGGAGAGAACAAGAGCTTGAACAAGGAGTTGAGCTGCATGTTCAGATAAGAAGGGTCGGATCTTTCTGATGTTATAGAGTGCAAATCTGCACGATCGAGCAGTTCTAGAAATGTGGTCAGAGAAGTTTAGTTGGTCATCAATCGTTACTCCAAGGCTTTTCACCATTTTGGATGTAGTAATGGTTGCCCCATCCATCTGGATTGAAAAGTTATGGTGTAGAGTCGGGTTGGCAGAAACTACAAGCATTTCCGTTTTTGCGAGGTTCAGCTGAAGATGATGATCTTTCATCCAGTGTGAAATATCCAACAGGCAGGCTGAGATACGAGCTGGAACCGAGGGATCATCAGGATGAAAAGAGAGGTATAGCTGGGTGTCATCAGCATAGCAGTGGTAGGAGAATCCATGTCTCTGGATGACTGGTCCTAGAGATGATGTGTAGATGGAGAAGAGAAGTGGCCCAAGAACAGAGCCTTGAGGTACCCCAGTGTTTAGATGCTGTAGGTTGGACACCTCTCCCCTCCAAGACACCCTGAATGACCTGTCAGAGAGGTAAGATCTAAACCATTGTATAACAGTGCCCGCAACGCCCAGTGACTCAAGCGTAGATAGCAGGATCTGGTGGTTGACAGTGTCAAAAGCAGCTGACAAGTCCAGCAAAATGAGGACTGATGATTTAGAGTCTGCTTTAGCCAGTCTGAGATCCTCCACGACCGAGAGCAGGGCAGTCTCAGTTGAGTGGCCTTTCTTAAAGCCGGATTGCTTGTTGTCCATGAGATTGTTTTGAGTAAGAAAGTCCAGGACTTGATTGAACACTACTTTCTCCAGAATCTTGGCCATGAATGGAAGCAGGGATACTGGTCTGTAGTTTTCAAGTAGCGTATGGTCCAGGTTGGGTTTCTTTAGCAGTGGGGTTACCCTAGCCTGCTTAAATGTAGTGGGGAATAAACCAGAGTCAAGAGATGTGTTAATTATGTGAGTCAGTGTTGGTATGACTGCAGGAGAGATGGCTTGCAAGAGATGAGAGGGAATGGGATCGAGTGGACAAGTGGTTGCATGGCTAGATAGCACAAGTTTGGACACCTCAGACTCAGAGAGCTGAGAAAAAGAGGTGAGTGTGTGTGGTGTTGGTGTTGTATCTTGCGTGTTTGTTGTAGGTGCAGCAAATTGAGCACTGATTTTTGCAGTTTTGGTGCAGAAGAATGTAGCAAAGTCATCAGTAGTAAGTGTGGAGGATGCGGGTGGAGGAGGAGGATAGAGGAGGGAGGAAAATGTTTTAAAAAGTAGGCGAGGATTAGTGGCATTGTTGATTTTTAGACGGTAATACGTCTGCTTTGCAGAAGTAACCTCAGCTGAGAAAGAGGACAGAAGAGTTTGGTATGTTAAGAGATGTGCAGGATTTTTAGTTTTCCGCCAAATTCTCTCTGCAGCCCGAAGTTTTGAGCGATGCTCACGGAGAGCATCCGAGAGCCAGGGTGCAGGAGGACTGGCACGGGCTGGCCTGGATGCAAGAGGACATAATCGGTCTAGACATGATGCTAGTGTGGAGCAGAGTGTATTAGTGGCACTGTTCGAATCAGTTCGAATCCTAAATTCAGTACTTTGCATTCAGAAAGTATTTACAGTGATTCCGGTTTTGTTATGCTACAGCCTTATTTCAACATTGAGTCAATCATTATTTTCCTAAAATTCCACAACTAATATCCCAGAAAAGTAATGTGGAAGAAGATATTTTACTGTAAAGAAGTCTGAAGACTTTACAAATGTTTTAAAAGCAAGCTTGTTTCAGTTGGTACCTAATCTTGTCTATGCCATTATTATGATCAAACTACTAAAGAAAATTACAAGCCTTTCCAGCAAGCACAGGACATCAACATAATGTCAGATTGATGTTGTACCCCAACATCATGGGAATGTTGCATTTTGTTTTGAAATGAAAATTGCATTGACGTCCATGTCCAAGTACCAACCTAAAATCGACTGAATATCAATGTCTAGTGATGTTACAACTTGACGTTGTGTGGAATTTACCACTATGACGTCTGGGTTGAATGAGTACATGTCAAAGTTACTCTATATTCATGCCTTACAGACATACAAAACATCAATCATGAAAAGACTATATATACCATAGATAGATGGACAGACAGACAGACAGATAGAGAAAAGATACATGCTGTCTGTCAGCTAGCTTTCTGTGTGTACACTTCAGATGCATGCGACCAGAATACAATTTTTCAGGACTCAGAAGTTTTGTCTACCGGATGCAACGGCCATGCAACAACAGCTGATGTCTACTGGACACAACAACAGGAACATTAGAAAGGAACATTCTCTTTTACCAGAGGTACATCCAAAAACAGGGCATCAGTTTTTCTGTCTGGGATTTGATGTTTCACGGTTTACAGCGTGTTTATTACTAGAGCTGCCTTCCACTAAAGTTTTTCCTGATTAGTAGTTGTCCATTTTAAGCCATTAATAGACTAATCAAACATTGAAATCATAACAATGACCACAATAATTACCTACATCACCTAATTGAGGCTCAAGCACACCCATAAAGCTTTTCACAGCACACTGGCAAAAGAAATGATTGTGAATGCATAAGGGGAAAGCTTGTGGAAGCTACATTGACATTGAGCTACATTAGTAGTCATGCACTGCTTGTCTACAGTTACACATATTCAACTATAAGAATGAGTTCTCTGACGTAGTCAATTTTCAGCCACATTTGATGAGCTTAAATTCAAACCCGGTTTGAGTGTAAAACTTTACATGGAATCAACAGCTAATTTAATTCTCAAAAATGGATTTTTAAGGTACAATACTGTGCATCATCTATGGAGTATTGAGCTTAAACTTCACAGACACTGGTCCTCTTTTTAAAAAAATATAATTTAGTCATGTGAGGTTCACGTGTTCCATTTCCACTGAACCGGAAGTTTTTTGTATTATAAGAAATTATACTGTAGTACTTTGTCATCATTGACAAACTCTATTTATTGCTGGAACTGACATGCTTGACATAACTTCTCAAGTCACAAGCAGAATGACTACGTTTCTATGTTTTAAATTTGCAAATGTGTCTATTTATGACAGTGACATCACACTAGTGGTCGGAAAATTGGTCATGTAGAGTCCAAGTGTAGCAAGCTTTAGAATTGAAACAAATTTATTTGTATTGCTCTTCATCTTTTACACTCCCCTTTGCTGTTTTTGTCTTCCTCTTGTGTGGTTGTTTTAATATTAGGCTACTGTCTGGTTTTGTTTTTTACTCTCTGGAAAAGTCCCTTCAAACAAACAAACATGCATGCACGCACACACAATAATTTTTCAATTCAACCATTTGATACAGCTATTGTAGAGTTAACACAAATATGTTTTCTCTATATTGTATTAATTGCTGTATGTGGGCAACTGGAGCTAATACAACCTAGCTAAACTGTTTAATTATGCATTTATGGCGCATAACTTTATTTCCTAACGTGTAAGAGAGAATAACACTCATGTTCCATGCACCGCACGCCTAGTGTCTCTGTTGAGACATTTTATAAAGCAGCAATCTGGTAAAATAAGCAGGTAGGAGGCAGCTCTGTCAATTCACCTTTTTATTCTGAGATTCATACATGAGCAGCCCTTAACAAGACCAAACCACTGGGGTGCTTCCTTTACACACCATTCTTGTTGATGGTGACGGCCAATATTTTTATAAACCAAGGAATAATGGACTTAAAACACAGATGCCAACTTTAACACAAAAACAAATAAAGGTTATAACAACCCATAGAACACATAAAACAAATTTAATCCATCTCCCATGATGCACCTGGGTATAGTGCTGTGGACCAGCTCATTACAATGTTTATTTGCATTTAGACTGCTTTATAAAATGTCTGATTAGAATGCAGGGCTTTAGTGCTGTCGCCTCACAGCAAGAAGGTCACTGGTTCGAGCCTTAGCTGAGTCAGTTGGCGTTTCCTTGTAGAGTTTGCATGTTCTCCCTGCATTCCAAACAGTCCAAAGACATGCGGTACAGGTGAATTGGGTAAGCTAAATTGTCAGTAGTGTATGAGTGTGAATGTGTGTGTATAAATGTTTTCCAGAGATGGGTTGCAGCTGGATTAGCAGCCGCTGCGTAAAACATGTGGTGGATAAGTTGGCAGTTCAATCCGCTGTGACGACCCCAGATTAATAAAGGGACTAAGCCGAAAAGAAAATGAATGATTTAGAATGTCACAGTATTGGGAGAACAGTTTGAAGCTTAGCACACACCTCTTTGCTTTAACCAGATCACTAATCTATATAGATCAACTTACTGAGACAATATAATATCTTAGTTTTTAATATAGTAGTAAGCTAACCGGGATTCAGAATTGCTAAAATTTTTCCTAGAACAGCGACGTCCAAATATGCTTCCAGAGGGCCACTGCCTTGCACAGTTTTGTTCTAACCATAATTTAGCACACCTCTGACCCAGATACTAATTAATGTGTCAAGACTCTATAAAAGTGTACTGGAGGACTAAAGTCTGCAGGGCACTGGCCCACCAGGAGCAGGGCAGAATTAAACACCTCTGTCCTAAAGTATTGTATATTAAATCCACAAAATTATCAATAATTTCACTTGAAAACATTTAATTGTATAAAACTCCAGATCTTCATCTTGTTCCTACTAATGCCTCTGTGTTGCACATAGATCAAACATTTTTTTTCTAACCTGACGCTGTGTAGAGCCCTCTGGTGGTCGACTAGCACCCCTGCACTGGCCACGGGCCTGTGCTCCAAATAGCTGTGATGAACGGGTGAGCAAACCTCTAATTCTCAGGTGCACATACAGGTTGGAATCCAGACAGAGAGGGTTAAATACAGGGTCCTTCTCCAGCTGTTCTAGGGAGCTCTAAGTGATCAAAGATTATTTTGATGTCAGTTTGGTAATAGGCATGGAATAGAAATTCTGCCTTCTAATCTGAAAATGACTAACCCTTGAGTGTGTGCACAAACACACACACACATAGTTGGACAATGAAACTGAAACGCCTGGTTTTAGACCACAATAATGCATTTGTATGGTGTAAGGCCTCCTTTTGCGAACTATATATAATCAATTCACCTTGGGAATAACAGAAGTCCTGCACAGTGGCCAGAGGGATTTTTAGCCATTCTTCTAGAATAGTGGCCAGGTCACTAAGTGATGCTGGTAGAGGAAAACGTTCCCTGAATTGCTCCTTCAAAACACCCCAAAGTGGCTCAATAATATTAAAATCTGGTGACTGTGCAGGCCAAGGTAGATATTCATCAAACAACTCTGTGAGCAGTCTTTCTGTGTGTATTTGTGAATTATCATACTGATTCCATAGTGACTTACAGTATCCTAGACCCTTTTCAGTTTGTGTATAGGTCTAAGTGAGGGGTGGAGGATGCAGCAGGGACTCTGCTACACTTAGTTCTTAAGCATCTTGACAAGCTTAAAACATTGAACAAGTTACTTTTTATTGACTTTTCTTCTGCATTCAATACCATTCAGCCAAATATTTTGGCTGAGAAACTTATTAATGAATTTCAGTTGGATATGCTTGTAGAATGGATTTTACATGTTCTTGTTCAGAGAATACAGAGGGTTGAAGTGAATAATCGTTTCTCTGAATGGCTGTTATTACAGGGTCACCTTAAGATGATGTCTTTTTCTTCTATATTATTTATTTTGTACACAAGTAGTTTTAGGAGTACTTTTATCAATAGGTATATTATAAAATTAGCTGATGACGCTGTTTTTGTTTGTTTGTTAAGTGAGGAAGGCTCCATGCATGGTCTTGTAGTTGATCATTTTTCCAGCTTGTTTCAGGAGGCTTCCTTACAATTGAATGTTCTTAACACTAAAGAGATGACTATTGATTTTAATTCTAAGAGGAGACTGATTAAGGGTAAGCAAACAAGTATTAATGGTGGGGGTGTTAAGAGTATTGATCAATACAAGTATTGGTTTGAGGTAATAAATTGTCCTCTTCTGTTATAACCAATATATTGTGTAAGAAGGGGGAGCTAAGATTGTACTGCTTACATAAATTAGGATGATTTATTCTAGATAAGAACACTCATGTACATGTCTTACAGTTCATACATTTCATACACATACGCTTTGTTGGTTCAAAGTGTAAAAAATAAAAGTTGTTTGGAGAACATTGTGGACCTTGGAGGAAAGATTAAGGAAAAAAAAAATACAGATGACTATAGCTGTTGTACCATAGACAAGTTTTGAGTAAAGCTCAGAGTATTTTGTCAGATGACTGCCGTCATATGCACCACAAGTTTTCTCTTCTACCTTCAGGTATTCGATACAGAACTCCTATTAGTTAAACAAACTGATTCAAACTTTCATTTATCCCCTCATCTGTAAGGTTTTTAAATTTAGGGTAGAATTCATTTATTTTCTTTTCGACTCAGTCCCTTCATTAATCTAGGGTCACCACAGCAAAATGATCCACCAACTTATCCAGCATATGTTTTACGCCATGGATGAACTTCCGAGCTGCAACCCATCAATGGGAAACATGCATACACACTCATACACACACATACACTATGGACAATTTATATTTACCCAATTCACCTAAAGCACGTCTTTGGACTTGTAGGGGAAACCAGAGCACCTGGAGGAAACCCACGCAAACATGAGGAGAACATGCAAACTCCACAAATGCAAACTCTGAGGCTAAAACCAGCAACCTTCTTGCTGTGAGGCGATCATGCTACCCACTGTGCCACTGTGACACCAGAGTAGATTAGTTTTGTACAATGCTTGTATGCTGCAACCTAATTGCCTTCAGGAAATGAATAAAGACTGACTGACTGATACATGGCACCACCTTTAAGATAGAATGTTTGAATCATTGGGTGCACATGCTCCTCTAGAATGGTTCGGTAGTCCTTGGTAGTAACACGTCCACCTTGCACAATTATTGGGCCTAAGGAATGCTGGGAATGATAGGGAATGACATTGCAGCCCAAACCATCATTGATCCATCCCTGTGCTTTACTCTGGGCATGCAAAAGTCAGGATTGTACACTTCTTTGGGACTTCTCCACACCGTACATCTCCTGTATGTGAGAAACATTGTTCCAGCTGGCACCTTAAAACAGATATTTGGCGTTTGCATGAGCGACCAAAGGTTTGGCTATAGCAGTCTGTATATTAACCCTGTGGAGCTCCCGACGAACAGTTTAGGTGGAAACAGGAGAGTTGAGGAACACTTAATTCAGCAGTGAGTTGGGCAGCTGTGGTATTGTTTTTTGGATACAATCTGGGTTAGCACCTGGAAATCCCTTTCAGATAGCTCCCTCTTGCATTCACACTAAGTCCTGTTGGCTGTGGTTCATCCTTCTTATTGGTATGCTGACATTCCCCTGGATACCTTGGCTCTTGATGCATCACAAAAACTCAGATGCGCCAGCGAGACGACAACCAACAATTTGTCCTCTTTTGAACATTGATGTTATCCATAATGTTGTGTGCATTGCAATATTTTAAGCAAAACTGTTTTATTACTCTGCTAATTAAACTTTTACACTTTGCACTTACTGGTTGAAATTTAGCCATAATATCTCCAACACTAAATTGACCAGTGTTTCAGTTTCACTGTCCAACCCCTCTATGTATTTGTATATCGTTATGTAATGGCACCTCCACAGTGTTGAGAGCAAGAAGTGGAGGGTCTTCCACTGAGACAGGCAAGCAGCAGGGCAGCATAAGTTCTCGTGTCATCACAGGTTTCAGAAGCAGAGAGTGAGAACCAGAAGACTGAATTACATAGTAGGAGAACACACCAGAACCTGGAGAAGACCCCGGCTCAGACTCTGAGCGCACCAAAAGGAACCAGTCACGGGTCTGTCAAACAAATAATAAATGTAAACAAAATGTTAAAATTAGTGCTCCATGAAAACATGCACATAGATACAAAGTAAAAAAAAAACAAGCACTGACTTTTAGTATGTGACAGAGTGCATGAAACATCTGGTTGTTTGTTTCCATTTCATCCCAGTCCAGTTGCCAACACGAGGTTGGTCTGACAATGAGTGGTAGTCCATACAGGACAGACTGACACACTCCATCGGCATGAAGAACTCTGAGACACACAGACAACAGCTAACTCATAACATTCATGTTTCATTTTTTAAATATTTGTAACAATAAATGTTTTTACTGTCACTTTTGATTAATCTAATTACATTTTGCAAAAAAAAAAAGCTTTTTTAAGCATCTTACAAATAATAACTAAATGTTAGTGAGTAAACTGACAAAAAGAAATGTCTGTGTGAACTGGAATATTATGCAAGTGTCAAATTGGCCAATAATGACTAGGTATGGGCAAGAGATTGTATCACTGGTCTCTGAAAAATGACCTCATGTGCATGGAAATCATATGCAAAACACTCAAAGGGAAATACAATGTATGACTGTCTGTGGGAAACAAAAAAGACTCAAACACAGAGCTGTCTGTTTGATTAAAAACCTCACTGTCATGCTAACTTTTGCATACTTATAATCTTAAACTCTTTTCTTTTACACAAAATACAAAACATTCAACTCAACAAAAATTACATTAACTTCTGCTTGTTTCTGAGACATTATTGTTCAGTATAAAACATTACAGCATTATGTAAAAGCTCTGTTAACTGACTGTTCACAAATAACTTTAGCCCTTAAACAAAAACCTGACTAGAGATGTGACTGTACTTGACAACTCGTAAGCGCTGTGGTGAGAAGTTTTGATTGGCGAGACTCTTGTTTGGTGGCTGGAAATCTTGCATGCTCTCAGTCTTCATTCCAAGGTCAGGAATGCTGGCAAGCAGTGTTGGGCTGATTAGTCTCTCCTGCATGTCACACTTTAAACAGACTGCAGACAACGACATAAGCAGAAGAAATACACACACATAATAAGCATAAACAATACAAGGTTCACCAATATTTTGTGCAGCAAAAAAGGTTATTCTTTTAGAGGAGAAACCATGTGTATATACCCGGGCTTGAGCTGCTGTTGGCAGAAAAACAAGAAGGGGGTAACAACAAGTGCAAGTGTTCTCGATCTCCCCCCTGTTCATGAAGCCACATTTTCAGAGTGCTCTCCAAGGCCTCAACTGTGCTCTCCACCAGCTGCAGATCCATCTCCGTCCCCAGCATAAGACTCTCTACAGGAGGTGAAACAATACATTATTAAATGCAACAGAATAAATGCAGTGTGAATGTACAAGACTTTACTTCAGCGTAACCTCTGTAGTTGAGTAACTAGAAAAAATAAAGTGCTCAAACCAATACTGTACCTGTTTAAAAGTTTATAAAAACATCCGTTCCAAAAAAGAAAAAGCACTGATAACCCATATCCTTCTTGTTTTTTATTCTCTTATTATAGGGCCTGTTCTGACATTTAACGCCTGAACTTCATTTTATAAATAAACCAATCATATGGCAAATAGCTGTTAATCAAAGTCAATGTCCTGTGAGATGAAATTTGCAGTACTCTAAACCCCCAGTAGAGGATGCTGTAAAACCAGTTCCCTCTTTTAGCAGGAATAAACATTCCACACCAACAGAGCTTAATGTGTTTGTGATATGAGATATTTAAACATATTCAGTTCTTAATTTTGTTCATTGTTAGCCATTTTAGGTTATACCTGTAAACTTAAAATAAAATAAACCATAATTATCCTGCCTAAAACCTAAATTTCTAGTAAATAGTATAGTATTTTTAAATTTAATTTCTGGCCTTAATGTAACTGAGTTTTATATAACCAATTCTGATACAGGTTATTTGCGTGCTTATGCTTTACAGAAATGATTGGCACAATCTGTTTGATGCTTTACTTCTCTTTTTAATGTATTTTTGTTTAGAATGCAAAACGGTAAATATAATCACTTCCCTAGAATAAGGATGCACTTTCCAGAAAGGAACAAAGAAAACAAATGCATAATTAATTACTAAGTCCATATTGACTGCCATGTTATCAGCATTTTGCTTTTAACTGTCTAGATTAGCAACCTGCTGACAAAGCTGTTTGTTTATGCAGGACTTGTACACAAATTGTGATCTAGCATGGAGAAAGATTACTTCCTCAACTTCCTTTTGCTTGTATGGTAAATGTAATACCATTTTGAGTTAACTCTTTTTTGGCTCTACCAAATGGTTAACAATGTTTTGACTGTTAAAAAAAAAACTGTTAAATGTCATTAAAAAGACATCTGATTTTGGTTTTATTGTAAAAAAAAAAAAGGAAAACATGTTAAATGAGAATCTGAAATATTTTATGTCATACTTTAAAAAAATAAAGATGATTTAAGATTCAAAACTGTTTTATTTTGATTTTTTATTTTTTTTAATTGGTCTTACACTACATACTTTACACATAATTTTCTGATGTTTCATAGTATATGTATTAATTCCGGTACGTTTATTAAAAAAAAGACCTTTACCAAATGGTTGATATTTTAGAAATGAAGGGATGTGTTGAAAAAAAATTATTGATTGTGTTAACTAGCGACATTAGCAGTTAAGGGTCACACTTTATTTTGATGGTCTATTTGTTAAATGAATTTACATTGCATCTACATGCAAACTAATTCTCATTAGATTATAAGTAGACTGTTAGGTTGGGGTTTGGGTTAGTGTAAGTTGACATATAGTCATATAGAATATCCAAAAATGCAATCAATTTTTATTTGTTAGTGTGGAAGTTAAAGGATTAAAAGCGATATACTGCACACTGGTAGGAACATCAAAAAGCTTGAATCCAATGAGAGAATTCTTAAATTTATAAAATCAGTAAATCTAATTTGATTAAATGGATATACCACAATAAAAATGCAGTGTCTGCATTAAAATACCATAAAATATAATAAATTTATCATAAAAGTGGTTCAAAAGTGGTTACATTTAGTAACTGTTATTCCTTTTAACAAAACATTAAGTTGGATCAGTTAGGTCATATCTGTGATACATTTATAGAATTCAAATAGGCAGATGAATGTCTGCCTTGGGAAGAACTGAAGTTAAAAAATGAAAGAAATAGAATAGATATGAGCGTAATATAAAATTTCAAATTGTTTTATTGTATGTGTTGCAAGAGTCAACGAGGAAACTGAAATGTATGTGAACAATCACAGCCACTCTCTCTGGTTTCTTAGTCCCTCTAAATTATTCATGTGTTCTCTGGAGTGCTATAGGGCCTTAAGAGGGTAATGGAGTTTCAAAGAACATCTTTAATCTTTCATTCCCTAAACTCAATAACTGGGAAAAAACCCCGATGGCTGAAGTATGAGAAGGAGAACAATGAACTCAAGCAGACAATCACCATCAATTTAGGATTGGCATGAGTGGCATTTTAAGACCAACAATATAAATTGATGCAGGTCATGATAATTGCCTTTTAGCTTTTCTTAATATTTAGAAATATTTTGTCTTCAGCTCAAATCAGCATACTATGCACTTGCAAGCTGTACATTTCTGATAAAAAGAGATAGAAGGTAAAACCTTCCCAGTATTAAATAGTTGCATTTAAATAAATTAGATACAGTTTATTACAAGTAATTGCTTTTTTCTATACCTCTAAACTGAAATCAATTTCTACTGAGAAACTGCAGAGCAATTTAGGTCAGCAGTCTTTTAATTCAAGTTTTAAATACATATAGCTGATTACCATGAATCTCAGTGCTTCTTTAAATGCAGGGGATATTTTCAGATGGAAAGGGTGAGAAAAACACATGCATAAATGAAGAGGCAATTGACACACATCCCCCGTATCACTTCTGACACATGAATTGCCTTTTATGATGTCATGATCTACATGCTTTTCTCATGTCAAACTATGATTCACGAAGTGAAACAACAGTAAAAGCACTGCCTTTTTCAGTTTCTTATCATGACATTTAACATTTTTGTTTTGTTCCTTAAACAGCACTTGTGCATTTTTCAGTCATTCTCCTCAAATCCAATTATATAGACATCAAATAAAAGCATGTGCATAAATGTGCATAAAATATGTCAAGCGTTTGGGTAGACAGAAGATGAGGATTTAATCTGAAAAACAAAAGGTGGGTTAAGTAAAATAAAATAAGAATAACCCTGGGGGGAAACTTTAACTGAAAAAAGAAAAAAGCTGGGAAGGCAGGTCAGGATCAAGGCCAAACAAAAAACACAGGGTAAGTATCGACGATGAACTAGCAAAGGACAGCAAACATGAGCAAGCTTTGAGCAAGAGAAATCAATAAGCAAACAGAATGGTGAATGCTCTGTTTGACACGAAGTGACAAAAACAAAACTTATGTACTTACATCAAACATGACTACAACACACAGTCAATGAGAACACTTGTTTTAAAGGGCACCTATGGTAAAAAATCTACTTTTCAAGCTATTTGTACAGACATGTGTTTAAGTATAGTGTATAGACTGTCATATTGGGGTGATATAAACACACAGTGCTTTTTTTTTAAGGTAAACAACATAAAAACGGTGGACCAATTGGAGCTGTTTTCAGAGCGACCGCAACTTGACCCAGGAGTGCAGTCCCCCCGCCCACCAATATTGATTGACAGGCTCGCGTCATCTAATCCTCAGTTTGTCATTTTACATCCGCCATTTTCAGCGTGAGTCAAAGCAAAATCACTAAAGGAACATCCTTGCTCTATTTTTAGATGTAAGGGTCATTAGGCTCAACACAAGATCAATATTCTCCACATTATCACTCTAATCGGAATTATTGGTTGTACCTTTTGCAAACGTGTACTTTTCATTGCATACACCTTAAACTTCAGCCGTTCGCATTTTTCATGTTCACAGAAACTCCTTTTGATCTTAGCTAGGTGCAGCTGGAAAAGTGCAAGGGCGTTCCCTCATGTGCGTGTCTCTCCATTGGAAATAAAATAACAAACTTGCCTGCAGGTCACACACCAGAAGCTCTGCTTTGCGTGGCGCGATGCTGATGCAGCGCCATGCATTTTGGAATTCTGGATGTGGATTTCTGTCGGGGTGCATGCGGCGTGTGTTCCCTGATGGAAGCCTGTGTTCAGTAGGGTTGGGCATCTAAGCTATAATGCCGATCCGATACGCATCTCGATACAAAGAATACGATCCGATATATTAGCGATACATTTGTGACATATTGCGATGCAACACGATACGATTCACACCCATATCACGATACGATGCGATATTTCAGCACTAACTAATTAGATCAAGTTTATGAGATGATGTGAAAGAGGATGCTGTGCCATTGAATGAGTTTGATTATTTATTAACCAAGCAAAACCAAGACTTTTTTTTACAAACTGGCTTTTCTCTCAGAGCCAGAGTGTCAGTTTACAGTAGAGGGCCATTTTAGAACATATAGCACATATTATTTAAGTATTTTCAAGATAAACAGAATGTATAAGTGCAATATATATTAAAAAAATATGTATATATTTGCACTCTTTCAACATAAATAAAATTAGCATTGCACAACAAGAATTGTGATTTAACTTTTCAACTATGAAAACAAGTTTTACAAAGATATATTTTGCCACTGATTATTCAAAACTTAAGGTGGTGAACTAGCAGTGTTATGCTGCGTTGAGGCTAATAAAAATATAACAAACCAGCAATCTTCTTGCTGTGGGGTGGTCAAACTACCCACTGTGCCACTGTGACACCCAATTATTTTTATCATTATTATTATTATTAATATTATTATTATTATAATTAAATAAAAATTAACAGGAGGAGGTGTTTAAAACCTTCGTTCTCCGTGACACTAGGCTGAATATCTTTGCAGATGAACAATGCAATAGCATTCGTTATTGGCGTAGAGCGAGCACAACTGTTGCGCATGGAAAAAAAAACTTTCAATGCTTTTCTCACCACTTTTGGAGCTGGTTGAAGCAGTGCGAAAGCCGGGGATGCAGAAACACTGGAAGATGCTTTCACAACAACACCGTGGCGCCGCTTCAAGTGAGATATCAGATTAGTCATACTGCCCGCGTATTTTACAGATGCGCGGCACATTTTGCAAATTGCATCTGTCCTGTCATGTCGTCCATCCTTAAATCCATAATGTTGCTTGCCATACTTTAGATTTAAAACTCAGTGGGGAATAAAATGTTTGTTTTGCTTCTCGCGCTTTCTGAGGGCGCTCCACTAGCTTCATCCGCACACCTGATACACTGAGTTGTAGTGTGTGCACATCCGCAAATCCGTTGCTAAGGCTTACTTTATGTAGGTCGATTAAATTATGCGCCAAAAACAGGTTGACAACACTTGTTAATAAATAAAAAATACATTCTATATTAAAAATATAAGCTGTATCTCGGAAAAATCGATGCATCTCGCAAAAACCGATGCATCTCGATTTGCTTCCAAAATTTCATTCATCCTCTGCTGCTCAACCGATGCACTCGCATCGTGAACGCGCATAACCGCGTATCGATACATATCGGTTAATCTTCCCATCCCTAGTGTTCAGAGTTCTAATATGCGTGGCACGACGATTCGGGACACTTCATGTTTTTGCCGCACCACAGAGAGTGTCTGGTGAGCTGTGTCGCAGCTTCGAGCGGCACATTCGGTGCCTTAGTCAAAGTTAATTTAGTGTGTGTGGTTATTAGTCTTGGTGTACAAGCTCGGCACTTGAAACTAGCATACAGTTGGCTGTAAAACTATACAAAGACACAAAAGATTTTGTACTCTCTGCATGGTCTGTGTCCGAGTCGTACATGTACTGCTGAATGATGATCCTCTCACTCCTGCTCCCCCTCTCAGTCTGCCTGTCTGTTGCAAACACAGAGCTAGTGAGCTCTTGGCTCCGCCCCCTTGTTACATTGGGCGGGAAGCCGAAACTAATTTTCATGTGAAGCAACACGCCTCTAAAACAGTGAGCTGTGTAAATGCCCTCAACATGACACTTTTTACACATTATAAAAAAAAACATCTGAACTGTGTTTTAAACTGAACCTTAACTGGCACACTCAGAAGAACCATAATACTATTAATAAATCATAAAAAAGGGGTGAACTATGTGCCCTTTAACGGTCTGTACACATAAATCAAAAGATGAAAGCAAACAGCCACATGTAAACATGAGACACATGCTTTACACAATGCCAACACAAGACACAAGCACATAAGTATAAACACTCATGTTTACATTTGCAGTATGCATGTTCAGATCGCAGCACAAATCCAAAATTAAACCTGACAGAACCTGACACAAAGACAGCAAAGACAAAATGCCAGACTGGGAACAGCAGGGTGAGGAGCCTGGGGGGCAAAAGCTCTGAGCCACACTGAAACTGACACTAGTGGGTGCTCTGGGGCTGAAGCTGACAATAGTGGATGCTCTGGAGCGGAAGCGGACACTGGTGTGTGCCCTGGGACCGAAGCTCACACTGATGGGTGCTCTGGGGCTAAAGCTGAGACTAGTGGGTGCTCTGGAGCTGAAACTGACTCTGGCAGGTGCTCTGGGGCTAAAGCTGAAACTGACGGGTGCTCTGGGATTGAAGCTGACACATGCGGGTGCTCTGGGACTGAAGCTGACACTGGCAGGTGCTCTGGGCCTGAAGTTGACAGTGGTGGGGGATCTGGGGCTGAGCCTGACACTAGCGGGTGCTTTGGGGCTGAAGCTGACACTGGCAGACGAGTGCTCTGGGGCTAAAGCTGACACTGGTGGGTGCTCTGGGGCTGAGGTTGACACTATCAAGTGCTCTGGGGCTGAAGCTGACACTGGCAAGTGCTCTGAAGCTGAAGCTGACACTGATAGGTGCTTTGGGACTGAAGCTGACAGTGGTGGGGGATCTGGGGCTGAAGCTAACACTAGCGGGTGCTTTGGGGCTGAAGCTGACACTGGCGGGTGAGTGCTCTGGGGCTAAAGCTGACACTGGTGCGTGCTCTGGGGGTGAGGCTGACACTGATGGGTGCTCTTAAGCTGAAACTGACATTGGCGAGTGCTCTTGGGCTGAAGCTGACACTAGTGGGTTCTCTGGGACTGAAGCTGACAATGGTGGGTGCTCTGAAGCTGACAATGGTGGGTGATCTGGAACTGAAGCTGACACTTGTGGGTGCTCTGGGATTAAAGCTGACACTAGCAGATGCTCTGGGGCTGAAGCTGAAACTGGTGAGTGCTCTGGGGCTAAAGCTGACACTGGCGGGTGGTCTTGGGATAAAGCTGACACTGGCAGGTGCTTTGGGGCTGAAGCTAACACTGTCAAGTGCTCTTGTGCTGAAACTGACACTAGCAGGTTCTATGGGACTGAAGCTGACAATGGTGGGTGCTCTGAAGCTGACAATAGTGGGTGCTCTGGAACTGAAGCTGACACTTGTGGGTGCTCTGGGACTGAAGCTGACACTGGCGGGTGCTCTGGGGCTAAAGCTGACACTGGCAGGTGCTCTGGGGCTGAAGCTGACACTGGCTGGTGCTCTGGGGCTGAAGCTGACACTGGCGGGTGCTCTGGGACTGAAGCTAACACTGGCAGGCGCTCTGGGACTGAAGCTGACACTGACGGGTGCTCTGGGTCTGAAGTTGACACCGGCTTGTGGTCTGGAGCTAAAGCTGAAACTGGTGGGCTCACTGGGGCTGAAGCGGACAACGGTGGGTGACATAAAGCTGAAGCTGACACTTGTAGGTGCTCTGGGGTTGAGATTGACCTAATAGGCTTGCAGCCAGGAAGGTTGCCGGTTCGGCTGTAGCCAGTTCGGTTATCACCTGGTGAGTGACAGGTTAGGTAGACCCGGTCTTCAAATATTGCTTCTACTGGCGGGTCATCAAAGAAATGGGGATTGCCAGTCTATGAGTGGAAGGGTAGGTGGATCAAGGGAAGACAGGCCCCTGTTCCCTTGGCTATGGTACATGTAAGGTGTAAGGCACAAACTGCCAGAATTTTAAAATCCTCAGCATTCTCATTTCCCAGACCTGAAGGGGGCTGCTGAGTCCAGCCTTGATGAACTCCTTCAGTGCTGTGGTGGTAAACTCAGGCCTCTCTTCTGCATAAACGAACAGGTAGTCAAACTACTTTACTTCAGACTACCCTTGACAAAGTGAAAGAACTTCATTCTCCTTATGAGAGCTGTCTTTAAGCTTCCATCCCCCAAAAAGCCTATATATGAAGTATTGAACACATTTCAGTAATTCTCTTAAATCATTTCATTTTTCTATTTTCATTTTTTCATAAAATTTTATTTTGTTTTATTTTTATGTTTGTATTGTTTGGGTTTTTACCAAAACCTGGCTCAATGCCAGACAGTTCCTTTAGAATATTATTCCCAAAAAACATGACATGTTCAATACTTATTTTCCCCACATTACTTATTGTACCAACAAAGATTTCGCTTGGTTTTAACATTTTTTCATTCATTTTTATTTACTAAACAAGCAGTCATAAACCCCCTCATCTGCTGCATTGAACAGGTAATGCACATAAGAAAAGACTGCATGCTCATACTAGCTCTTTTTGTATGAGTCAAAAACAGACTGAGATCAAACCATTTTCACATAGAGAGAGATTTTACTTTTAAATCCTGTACAAACAGAAAAATCACCATAATCACATTCTCATGGGATGAGAAATGCAAAGTAAGTGATGAATCAGAACATGCGGGCACTCCACTTTGCCAGCCAGACGCTCCCAGACACATACCTATAACCAAGTATTCCGAATACATGTTCATCAACTCAAAAAAAAAAAAAAAATTCTCCATTTTGAAAAAAATAAAAATAGGCAAATATATAAGATGATTCTTTTGTTTTACAAAAAACAAGAGTGAGAGGTTCTTACATGGCACATCGAGAAACTAATTTGTTCAAACAAGCATATAAAATCATGTCCAATTAATTTCAAGGGCATGCGCTTGTTTAATCTGTCTGTGAGAGCAATGTAAGCAAATACATCCATTCTTTGATTACAAATAATTTATAGCCATACTCGGGCTGCACAATTCAAAGAACAAGAACAAAGATCACGATTCTCTCTGTAGAAAATTTTATTTGAATTAAAGACATAAAATAAGACATAATAATACTGTCAATATCAATATTAAATTCGATAATATTAAAAAGCGTTTATACTTATCATGTGCTTATGTCTTGTGTTGGCATTGTGTCTCATGCTTACATGTAGCTGTTTGCTTTTATGTTTTGTTTTATGTGAACACACTGTTAAAGGGCACATAGTTTACCCCTCTTCATGTTTATGAAGGGTTCATATGCAAAACCCTCTAAATCCATCAGATCTCTTTTTTTGTCAATGAGCATTTTCTATCAGGCTCCTCTTATTAGGTTCAGAAGTTTTATTTTATAGATAATGATAAGGTTATTAGCTAGTAAATACATTTTTTCCCCCAGAAATGCCACTTTACACAATTATTTGGTTTTTAACAAGGTAAAAGCTGCGTCCCAAATGGCATACTATACATTATGCACTCATGCACTATGTACTTATGCACTTACACACTCAACAGGATAGTATATGTATGTAGTGTTGTCCCAAATGGCACACTAATGTTTTTTTACTAAGCGCAAATTCAAACCGTTTTCCTGATGATGTTTGACAGTCGCCAAATCAATAAAATAAACGACCGAATTATTAAATAATACCTGCAGTGAGTATTGCCGCATTCACCATCGTGAGGCGCTATAATCACTCGCGTAGGAGAATTTTGCTTTCACCATCCAAAATAAATAAAGTTATTCAACGTGTGCGTCCGATAGCTCCGCCCCTTCCGCTACGTTAGCAAACCTGCGGTCGTTGAGTGCCTGAAGTGTCCATCATTACACACTTTATTTTAGCGGCTGAATGAGTGCATCATCCGGGTAATTAAAGTGCACTTACTATTTTTAGAGTTTTCAGTGTGAACACACTACTTACACTATTTATACTACAAAATGGCGTAGAATAGTGCATAAGTATGCGATTTGGGACGCAGTGAAATTTTCTTTTGCATTAAAACCAGCTAAATCCACTTGTGCTTTTTTTTTTTGCAAAAACCTCTAAATCTGTGGTTGACAGAAATCAATTGGTCTTCAATGCACAGGACAGTGTCGACATCAAAATACAACTACAGTAGGCTATTCATAATTATGTAGTTAAGTTATTATGTTACACATTTATGCTTGCACTCTGCCATTAACAACTATGTGTCGGTCATTAACTATATAAATAAACATTTCACAAGCAAAGTCATGCATTTGTCATGATCACATTCCCTCAACATTCCCTACAGCCACTGAGACTCACGCAGTGAACAGGCATTCACTGGGTCTACAGTCAAGCAGCATAAACAACTCTCTATATTTGTTATGACAGAAAATCTAAATGCTTGTAGTAATTCTAATTTAAGTGATTTAAATGATGTGCACATTTTCACACATTTTCTTGCAGTGCTTCTTCAAGTCAATGGTTATTGTTACTTTGAATTATAAAAAAATAAACCATGTGCCTCCTGATGATGCACTGAGAAATTTGATTAGACTAATCCAAAAAGTTATTCATAAGTGTACATGCTGATGTTTTTTGGATCATTGTCCTGCTGCAGTACCCAAGTTTGCTTCAGCCTGAGGTCACTGACATGTGAACGGGCATTCTTTTTCAGGATATTTTGGTGCACAGAATTCATGTATACATTTATCACAGCAACCCTTACAGGTCATAAAGCAGCATAACAGCCCCAGCACATCACACTCAACACAATGCCACACATAATGGGACACATCTTCCAAAAAGTTTTGTCTTGACGTGAGTATTTTCCCAAACGTTTTGGGGAACATCAAGATGTTCTGGAAAAACTGAGATAAGCCTTTAGGTTCTTTTTGCTCAGCAGTGGTTTTTGTCTTGAAACTCTGTCATGAGGATTAACATTACATGGGATCTTAGAAACATGGAGTTTACATGTGCAATGCTTCAAAACATGCAAGACATGAGTGTAACAGTCACACAAAACAATAGCAAAGTAGCACATGGGAAAGGAAAAATGCATTTTGTGTGAGCGGCCCCTACTGTGCACCTTATTGGTAGTTAGTCCTGCAGCTTTTAATTCCGTTTACTTCTTCCAGTCTCACCAATTTTCACATACCTTCGAAAACCCTAGCCTTATTAGAGTTTTTCTATAGACTTTGACCATTTTATTCTAAGATTAGTCTCTCATATTAACCCTAGATTAAAATTCATGCATTTATTTGGAACCATAGGCAAAGCTGTAAGCTGCTTATAGGTCATTCACACAAAGTACTGTATTTACTGAGAATTAAACCTTCATTTAAGGTGTTGAGCTTTGTGAACAAAGAAAAAAAAACAATTGGGCAATTCATTTTTGATCTAAAAAAGATAACATGGCCTCTAAAACATTACAAGACTGTCTTCATTGCTCTACACAAGGTATTCAATAGTCACATGTCAATGGTCTGCACATACAGAGGTTTCACCTCATAGCTTAAGCCTGTCTTATTTATACTCTAAAGTGACAACAAAAACTACACACAAAATAAAGTGATGACACAAAATGTGTTACAAAAACCCAAGTTGTAAGACAATCAAAAAAGTAGCATCTATTATTATACGATACAGTATACTAGGAGGGGGATTTTTTTTACAAAACTGTCAGCTTGGTTCATGTCATGGTTCTGTGGTCATGGCTATTGTTTTCCAGGTTACACTGTAAAAAACCATTGTAACACACAAATACCAGCATAAAATACATTTACAGTTATTCACAAGGACACACTAAAAAATCCTAGGTTTCACACAACAGATTTGTGTTTGAACAACATGAAGGAACATGAGTGCATATATTCTGATTTCAATCTTTTGTGTTTTAATTTTTAAAACTTTGAAAGTCTTAATTTAGGCTTGTGTTGTTGATTTATGGTAATGATGATAGCACAATAATTTTTTAAAATATATATTTTTAAATAAAATACTCCCTGTATATAAATGACTGCACCTCTACAGGCTTCTCTGTCAAGCTTAGAAAGTTCAACCTGCCACAGTAACTGCTGAAACAGTTCTACACCACCATCATTGAGTCTGTTCTGTGCTCTTCTAAAACAGTTTGGTTTGGTTCAGCCACCAAACTAGATATCAGTACACTACACTGGACAGTCAGGACTGCAGAGGAGATTAATACCCCTCTGCCCACCCTCCAAGATCTTTACATCTTGAGGGTGGGCAGAGGAAAAGAGCTCAGAAAATCCCTTTGGATCCCTCATAACCAGGACACTTTGTCTTTGAACTGCTGCCGGCGTACAAAGCACTGTGCACAAAAAGAGCACTGTTACAGGCAGTCCGCCTATATGCTGCAGAGCAAGAACATGTTCAATTAAAAAAAGTATTTGTGAGCTGAAAGAGAAGCGCACATGAACTCGAGTATTGAGTTGCTCCATCCTGTGCTAGAATCTTTGAATCCATGTTACCTGAATCATACGAAATAGCAGCAGTATGTGACAGAATCACTGCAAACTATGAAGAAATTCACAAAGTTAAACCGTAATGGGCCAAACTGAGGTCGGCTGTGGTAGTATCACACCAACAAACTGCGTTAAGTGGCCGAAATGCACCTGTCCTCAGTACGAGACGCTGGATTGGACAAAATTGAAGAAAAAGCAGAAAGAACATGACAGATAATCGAGAGAGGCCAAGAGAAAGGCAGAAATAGAGAAAGAAAGAGAGAGAGAGAGAGAAAGAGAGAGAGACAGACAGAGACTTTACTGACTAAAAACAGATCACCAGCTGGCTATAGACAGAGGTCGGCATAAAAAGACATGGTTAACAACATAAGAGAGAATCTTTATTAAATGTAGATCAGGAGCAGTCGAGACTTTTTCCTCTTGGAACACTTTCTCCTCCACTGTGATAAATACCCATCTACAATAGACTCACTGTACAGTCAAATACAGCAAAATATTCTTCAGTTCCAGTCACTACATGATAACTACACTACATGACAACAACAAAAAAATGTACCAAATACATATTTAATACGTAAGTACAACTAAAGGGTCACTTGTGATAATTCATTTTCAATGCAATATAATTCAAAAGGGTAGGAATAAAGCAGAAGACAATAATTTACCTGACTACCGCTATGAAAGGTTCAGAGGAACATAAAACAATAAGTAGAAAAAAAACACTTTATATGGGGCTTTAGAAAACTCTCTGACCTTTAAACGAATTGATAAAACATTAGAATCCCATTTTATACAACTCAATACAGTCATCTATAATGACGCTGATCTTCGTTTTTCATGACCGACTGCGATTCCCCAATACTATATTTCAGGATGTTAGAAAACAGAAAAAAACAGTATGTGACAACTGAATTTATCACATGCTAATTTAAAATAATGAAAAATTACCTGAACCTAAACTAAAACAGTATTTACCTAACAAATAAAGATGGTGATTGAACAGTGTTGCCTTGGTTACTGCAATAAACAAAACAGTGATGTCAAACCCAACAGGATTTTATTGATTTCATAACCTACACAGCATCCCAGTATATGCAGATTAAATTCCGCAAACATAAGCATGCAACTATAAATTACATAATCGAAAATAAACAAAATGTAATACCTTGTAAAGTATCATTGAATGCATAGCATGAGGATGGAACGGTGGGTGGCTCAGTGGTTAGCACTGTTGCCTCACAGCAAGAAGGTCGCTGGTTCGAGTCCCAGCAGGTCCAGTTGGCATTTCTGTGTGGAATTTGCATGTTCTCCCTGGGTGAAATTATTTTAACATTTATTTTAACGTGGGTTCATCTCCCTGTGTTGGCGCGGATTCTTATTTTTAACATTTAACTGTTATTTTAACATTTGATTCATGGTATTTTAAAATTTGAGCTTAGCCTTTCAAAGTTTCATACACAATTAAGTCTCCAAATTATAACATTTTTTTTTAATATAACTTGTTTTATACTTTTGTACCACAAGAAGCTTTTTAGTTTTGTAGGAAATTGTGACAAAATACTTCTGACTTTTCAAAAAAAAAAAAAAAAAAACAGAAAAAAGCAAGCATGGGTACTAAACTGTGAGTTCTGTGTACTATTACACCAAAAATGTCCCCACAAGGTCAACATTTACTGGTATTGCTATACTTGTGAGGACATTGAGGGGGTTGTTTGGCATCAAGGTACCAGAGAGATATGATTTAATATGATTTCAGAGAGCTCCGTTTCACTTAGTACCATTGTAGTAAATGAAACTTAAACAAAGAGACAGCATTCGGCTCTTTATTCCAAATTCAGTGGGAGCAGTCAATAGAGAAAAAAAAAAACTTTCTTAGCAGACAGCAGGTAAACAGGGTGAATAGCAGGAGCGACAGGGTGCGGAAGAACACCCAGAAGGAGTATGACTGAAGTAACAGACCTGCTGCATGTCCTTGTCCGTATGAGATGCTTCTGGATCTTGATAAGGACCTCAATCCACCTGTTAGTGGCCACTGATCAAGGCTATCTTTGCAACACCAACAAAAAACAGCATTCGTTATGTTTTTGTGTCTGTCGGAAGTTATATTGAGTCTTTGTTGGAGTACTGACAGCAATGCGCTGTCAATTGGCCTGACCTGCACTTTATCTCCTACACTTGCCATGCTGAAACACACAGAAATGTAGGGAAATGTGATGTCAACAACAGATTTACTCACTAAAAGGTGATTGGACAGAACGTGTGTTTTCGAACTTGCAATGGATGAGAAGGGTAATCAGAAGCATACAAAGGCGGAACTGCTTTGTTGCAGTTGTTTTTATTAACAAACCAACATTAATAATGCATTTTCTGACCTGCAGACCATAGGGCGCACCGAACCTTGGGTGAACAACGTGACGATACCTTTTTTTTACTGAGAAGCATTGCATCCCTACCACACAGCACACACCAGCTCAAAATACTATAAACTCTAAGTGTGGTGGGCTTAACAATCCACCTGTAGAAAACAAACTCAATCATTTCACTAACACATTAATCAACACAAACACTGTGCATTTGTAAGTGTGTATTACACATGTGAGAGGGCTTGACAAACCACATGTACAAACACTTTCTCCCTTTCTCTCTCTCTTTAAAAAAAAAAAAAACTCTTACTCTACCACAAAATTCCCTGAGCACAAACAAGTTGCCTTCTATAACCAGAACTTCTTGTGTATTACGTCTTGCTAAATGCCTCCTCGATTGTAAGTCGCTTTGACTTACTATTTGACTTACAAAAACTAATAAAAATGTAATGACACATATTATATTTGAATATCTTAATAGTAAGATAACATTCTCTTCCTCTTGAGCAAAACATATTTTAATGTAACAAATCACTGTCAGTCACTGCAACAGTATATAATACAGTATATAATATATAACAGATGGGGCCATCTGACCTATCAGTAAGAGTTTTCTTAAAGTACGCAGGAAAATAAGCACAAACAGTTGTAGTGTATTAGACACATATGTATCAGCACGCACTAAAACCATAAGTCTACGTTGAGAGTATCCTTCCCAGTTGATAGAATAATCGTCCCTGAGTCATTTGCAATATCGAGAAACAACAAAATGATAATATATCAAGTAAAATTAACAGTAAATGTAAGAAAAGAATGTGAATTCTTGGCTGTTTTGTGGTGAACAAGTTAGCATAATTGAAACGTACAGGATAAAACTGAAAATGTAAAAATCTGATATGGCAACAGATGGTTGGTGCACACAGAGAGAAAACTTCATTCTGTCTGTTGTCAATGCCAGTTCAGCCACATGGGGCTCATTTTCATACCTATTTTGCTGTGAGCTTCCTAACAACTGGCTACATATCCCAAAAATTCCACACAAACACACCCACTCTCACTTTATCTTACCAAACAACAGCCTGAGTGGCATTAACATAGGTCCTGCTTTTCACATCAGCATGTTACCCTAATCGCGCCATGAAATTGCCATGGCAACACTACAGACGCAGAGGAGGGGTGAGTTGGAGAGATAGAGATGGGCATGAGTGGTACGAAAGGACCCTTCTGCTCACATGACTCTCCCAAACCACATTGCTAAATCTGTTAAATTTAAAATGAATAAAACCAAGATTGCTGTTGATTGAAACAGGGAGAAAAGAGGTATAGCAAAATGAAGACAACCTTTTAATTAGTCTGTAGTTAAATCGAAGGGCTGTTCACATCACCTTTATCTGTATAATTTTTCTAAACACTGCTTTTATGCTCAGGAAAAAATTTCGGATTAGATATTTTAAAGTGTTTTTTTTTTTAAGCATTAGTATTAAGTTGGTTCAGCGAGTTGTGTTGTAAACTTACGTTCCCTTTCGGTTGGGGAACTTCAGTGCCATAGAGTGGATTGATTGAAATCCAAGTTCAGAAGCCGCTTGTCTGAAAGAGTATTGAACGGGCCAATGAATGCAATGAATTGGCAGCGTAAGCTTGCACAGGTGTACTTCATTGCCAATTATCCCAGCATATAAGCACACCTGGAGCGAGCAGACGCCATCCTTTTCGCTTCAGAGACTTTCTGATCGAGTCGATGAGGGTTCCTCCTGCTGTGACCAGCGATTCTGAGCGAACGAGAGTGTAAGAATCAGCTCTTTGGTTTAAATCATGTTTAAACTTTGGGGATTCGAATCAAAGATTCGAACATGATTCACATAGAATTATTTAAAGCTTACACTTAACTTAAGTATTTGTCCAGCAAATAGAACGTTTAGTGTAAAGCAATCCTGTATTATATTATTACGTGGCCAACAATAACAATATTAAAACAGTATCTAATTATTTAATAAGCAAGGTAGCAGTATCTGAAGCTGAGGCATTAACTTATAAAGCACACAACACACCAAACACGAATCTTAAAACGAAACAAAAGTTTATTGCTACTCTATAACACAAAGTACTAATCTACGAAAAACAAACAAATGCACATACATACACACACGCACACGCAGTTTGAGGAGAGTTTTGACTGAGTGGATTTAACTTCTAGCCTTTGCTAAGTTCTTAGCATAAGCAGAGAATTTTGCTATTATTTACTACTTAAACATAATTCACACCAGATTCAGCAATGGATAGAAACCTTGTTTGTGCTACTTGCATTCTGATGTAATTTTGGTTTCCTCGACTGGTCCAAAGGGAAATCCCGACGAAGCTGATTGGTCAGCGTAGCAACTTCAGTGACGTGATGGAATTCCCTTGTCGGTGAAGAGGGGTTTCCTTAGTCGGTTGCTAGGGATACAGATGTTGGACAAGGCGGCGTTCGAAGTCCTTCCTGGGTTCCTGTAGTTATGATGAGTTTCAGAGTTTGGATGTGTTGACCCGATGGCTTGTTGTTAAAGCGGTTGCACAAGCAGATCGGGGGTCGAGCCGGCAGCAAGTGAAGGTCGCGGTCTGCTCCGTGATGTAACGAGGCTTCCGGCGAGGCGATGTAACGGCCACAGCACGAGAAGAGCGACGTCCGGGCAGCGACGGCAGTGACGACTGGCAAAGATGACCGGCAAAAGACGACGATGAAATTCCTTTGTTCAAAGTTTTATAGGCTTTGGTAGAGGCTGGGTCTACACAATACTTGTCCAATCAAATAAGGTGCGGGGTGGAGTCACACCCCAATTCCGCCCTCTAGGAGGCCGGGTTGACACCTGGTGTGGGTGCTGCTTTGATAGCATAGTGGTTAAAATAAAGTCTTATAACATCTACACTTTTCATAGTATGGTTTCTTTATATAAACCAATGCATTTGAAATGTTCCTAGCTTTCAATCGATACCAAACATGAAGTACTTCACAAACATTTTGTAGATTACATTTGTCACTGAGGGCTATTACTCAATAACTATCCATAACAGTTTTGTTAAACACATGGAACATGTACACACAAAAACCTACAGAAACATAAAGCAAACGTACATTACTCAAATAAACTGTTTTACTTAAATGTCCATTAAACTTTGGAAGCGTTTCTGATCGCTTCTGTGTCTGCCTGAGAATGTGTATTCCTTGTAGACGACAAAGGGCACGCGAACCAAAAGGTACTTCTCAAAAACCGGTTTAGTGGGTTTTTGATTGTAGACCTTTTATTGTTTTAAGGTGTAAAGTTAATTAACACGCAACTGTGATGTTGACTGGCTAGTCATCCTGTGGATTGCCTTTTGCTGGGTGCCTGTGGATTGCTTTGAAAATTAAATCAAAGTTCAGACATGTAGGCACCAACCAATCTTTTAAGGATAACATGGTCTGTGACTTGTTTGGTTCTGGAACGATCCGTTGACTCCCCACAAGAGCATTCTCCCGGTCCAGAGTGTGTACACACAGTGGCAGACGGTCGAGCTGGGTTTCTCCCTTGCCTGGCGTTCTTTGGGTCCAGTCCTCCAGAGCGGTGCGTATAAAGTTGCAAACTTCACAGAAAGAGCAACACAGTCGTGCAGCACGTCCTTTTCAGGACGGCGCTCCGACTGTGCGTTTCTGGATGCGGTGGTTTCCTGTCCTCGGGCCAGGCTGCTTCCGCCTTGCATGCGATAGGCACCTACCAGCGCTACCTAGCGCAGGCGCTGGCCGAGCTGGGTTTCTCCCTTGCCTGACGCTGGCCAGGCTTACGAGCTTCGCACCGCCGCCGACTTAGCTCTTCGGACTACTGAGTCCGCTGCGTGTGCGTTGGGGAGGACGATGTCCACATTAGTGATCCAGGATTAGTGATCCTGGCTGATATGCGCGAAGTCGACAAAGTCCGCTTTCTTGACTTTCCCCATATCCCAAGCCATGTTCGGCGACACCGTCTGTGAATTCACCCAGGAATTCAAGGCGGTGAGAGAGCAGTTGATGGGTGATGTCTTATCGGCGGTCCGTAGCCCGCTCCGCCCGCCGTGCCATTCATACCTGCTCCTCGCCGAAGGTGCCCGCCTACGAGAGCTGCTCCGCCCCCGCACACGCCTCTAGCGAATCGAGCGCGTCGGGCACCTCAGAAGCAGGCAGCCCCCCTGCCCAGAACGCCGCTAAGTCTGGCAACGGACCACGAAGCGTCCCTGGGACAGGCCATCTGGAGAAGAGGGAACTTGCTCTTTCCCCGCTGGAGGGCGGGGCACCATTTCCAACGGCACTTTTTACTGCCATGAAAATATTATGAAAGGGCACTTTTCACTTCCCCGGACGTGACAGCCCGAAATCTGCCAATCTGGGACGCTATGCTTTCTAGCTTGCAGATTCGGTGCGTTTCGCCAGTGGCTCACGAGCGCTGGGAGGACAGTCTCCTTTCTCCCACCCCTCGAGCCTCCCCTCCGGAGCTCGGGTGCGGAGTGAGAGCAAATATCTCACCTCCAGCTTTTCCGTGGGACCCGCGCGCTTCCCGGATCAGCACACCCACTCCGCGCTGCCCCACTGCTGGTACGTCAGCGATTGTAGCGATGAGTCCATTAGCGAGAGCTCTGCCTGCCTGGTTAGCGCGGGCCAGCTCTTCGCGGTGGCTCATACGCACAATCAGACTCGGCTATGCGATTCAGTTCGCGAAACGGCCCCCCAAGTCGCGGGTGTGTATTCACCAGGGTCAGCCCCCTGTCCGCCCCTGTCTTGCGAGAGGAGATTGCTGTCCTCCTGGCGAAGGATGCAATCGAGCCGCTCCCTCCAGCCGAGATGGAGAGCGGGTTTTACAGCCCACACTTCATCGTGCCCAAAAAGAGCGGTGGGTCACGGCCAATCCTAGATCTGCGCGTTTTGACCCGCTGCCTGCACAAGCTGCCGTTCAGAATGCTCACGCAGAAGCGCATCCTCCGGTGCGTTCGTCCTCTGGGTTGGTCTGCAGCATTAGACCTGATGGACGCGTATTTCCATGTCTCCACTCTTCCTCACCACCGTCAGTTTCTGCGGTTTGCGTTTGAAGGTCGAGCTTGGCAATACAAAGCCCTCCCCTTCGGGCTCTCTCTGTCTCCGCGGGTCCTCACCAAGCCCGCGGAGGGTGCCTCAGCGCCCCTTTGGCTCGCGGGCATCTGCATACTCGATTTCTTTACGACTGGTTGATTTTTGCCCTCTCTCGGAGCAATTGATTATGCACAGAGACAAAGTGCTTTGGCACTTCCACCTGTGGGGGTTTCAGGTCAACCGAGAAAAGAGCAAACTCGCCCCCGTGCAAAGGATCTCTTCTCTCGGGCTGGAGCTGGACTCGGTCACCGTGGCAGCGCGCCTCTCCGGAGAGCGCGCTCAGCTGATGCTGTACTGTCTGAGAGAGCTCGACAGTAAAATAGTGGTCCCACTGAAACTATTTCAGAGGCTCCTGGGGCATATGGCATCCGCAGCCGCTTCATGCCGCTCGGATTATTCTATATGAGACCACTTCAGCACTGGCTTCACGATCGAGTCCCCAGACGCGCATGGCACGCGCGCGCACAACGAGTCTCTGTTACTGCGCTGTGTCGCCGCGCCCTCAGCCCTTGGAGCGACCCCTCGTTCCTACAGGCCTGGGTGTCTCTAGAACAGGCGTCCAGTCTTGTTGTCGTTTCAGCAGACGCTTCCAACACGGGCTGGGGGGCTGTGCGTTGCGGGCATGCGGCTGCGGACCTGTGGAAAGGTACCCAGTTGCATTGGCATATCGCCTGGAGCTGTTGGCAGTGTTCCTCGCTCTCCACTGTTTTTTTCCGGTGCTGGAGCGGCAACATGTGCTGGTCAGGACGGACAGTACGGCGGCGGTGGCGTATATCAGCCGTATGGGGGGTATGCGCTCTCGCCGCATGTCTCAGCTCGCCCGCCGTCTGCTCCTCTGGAGTCATCCGCGGCTGAAATCGCTGCACGCCATTCATATTCAGGCAAGCTCAACCGTGCAGCCGATGCGCTCTCACGGCAGCCTTACGTCCTGGAGAATGGAGACTCCACCCCGAGTCTGTTCAGCTGATATGGGCGCGATTCGGGGAAGCCCAGATCGATCTGTTGAGATCGCTCATTGCCAGTTGTTCTTTCCCTGACCGAGTGCTCTCGGCACGGATGCACTGGCTTACAGCTGGCCTCGGGGCATGCGCAAATACGCGTTTCCCCCAGTGAGCCTGCTCGTGCAGTTACTGTGCAAGGTCAGGGAGGACGAGGAACAGGTTGCTGGTTGCGCCCCTCTGGCTCAACCGGACCTGGATGTCTGAGCTCTCCCTCGCGATAGCCCTCCCCTGGCAGTCCCTTCGAGAGAGCACCTACTCTCTCAGGGACAGGGCACCATCTGGCACCCTCGCTGATCTTTGGAGGTCATTAGACGCGAGGAAGACTTAGGTAACCTCCGATTGCGGTGGCTAATACCGTCACTCGGGCTAGAGCCCCCTCCCCGAGCGCGCCTATGCCCTGAAGTGGAGTCTATTCACTGAATGGTGTGTCTCTCGCAGAGAAGACCCCCGTAATTTGCCAGATCAGCGTTGTGCTTTCTTTACGCCGAGAGAAGCTGGAGAGCAGGCTGTCGCCCTCCACACTCAAGGTTACGTGGCTGCCATCTCCGCTCTCATAACGCGGTGGCTGGCAGCACCGTGGGAACGCATAACCTCATCATCCGGTTCCTCAGGGGCGCTAAGCGAATTAATCCACCCCGCCCCCTCTCATGCCCTCTTAGGATCTCGCCCTCGCTACACAAGCCGCGTCAGATTCCTTCGATCCTCGACTCAGTATCTTTTTGTCCCTGAAGACAGCTCTGCTGGTCGCGTTGATATCGATTAGAGGGTCGGGGACCCGGAGGCATTTTTCGGTCAGTGACTCGTGCCTGTAATTGGGCTGGCTTTCTCTCACGTCCTGAGACCCCGCCTGCGATATGTGCCCAAGGTTCCTACCACTCCGTTTTAATACGAGGTAGTGAGCCTGCAAGCGCTGCCCTCGGAGGAGGCAGACCCAGCCCTTCTTTATTGTCCAGTTCGCGTTTTGCGTATTATCCAGACCGCACTCAGAGTTTAGATCATCTGAGCAGCTCTTCGTCTGTTATAGCGGTCGGCAGCAGGGAAGTGCCGTACCGAAATAAGTTCCCACTAGATTGTGGATGCCTTTCTTTCACTATCATAGCCGAGATGAGCCGCGTCCCCCAAGAGCGCGTGCGCACTCCACTCGGAGCTTCGCATCCTCTCGAGCGCGCATACGCGGCGCCCCTTTAACAGACATCTGTAGAGCTGCGGGCTGGGTGACACCCAACACATTTGCAAGGTTTTACAATCTGCGAGTGGAGCCGGTTTCCTCAAGGGTACTAAGTAACCCTTGGTGATTGAGGAAACAATTCGGTAGGGTGTTGAAACACGCTTGCTGCGCCATTCTCCCTAACACGGAGGTACGTGCGCCTTTTTATCTGTCAGTAAAGTTCCCCGTCAGGTAAGCCCTGCAGATTCCTCCGTGGCCCCCAGCACTGACTCAGCGGAGGAGTCACTTGCTGGCCCACTACGTTGTAGGTCTGCCCGCTGGTCAGCCCGCGTTTTGGGTATAGGTGCCTGCTATGCGTGATCCCCACTAGGCGATCCCATATGCTTATTTCGCCACGGTTAAGTCCCCCGCCCCCTGGGCGGACCCGTGTCTTCCCTCTCCGCTAACCACTCTTTTGCTATGCATACTGCCCCTTTTTTAGGGCTAGTCCATATGTAAATTCTGCCATCTATCCCCCCCTTGGGTAACGGATGGCCTCCGCAGCGTCCTCCCTATCGGGATTGCACGCTTCCCAACGTACTGTCGTATTTCCTAGAATTATCTAGATGCTCACGACTTCCCAAAAAATATATCTAAATCCGTAAAACTTCTGTTGAAGTAGGATAAATTAGGGCCAGGGACACGTTGGAGGACCGCGCCTCCCATGATGTGGGTGCGTCACGCTTGCTTGACTATCCCCTCATTAGGGGGCGTTGGTAAGGTGCAGTCATTATGGCGCTTTCCATACTTCTCCCATTTCGTGGATTTCAATCAATCCACTCTATGGCACTGAAGTTCCCCAACCGAAGGGGAACGTTCGAGGTTACAGAAGTAACCCTTCGTTCCCCGAGGAGGGGAACGGAAGTGCCATACTCCGTCGCCATAATGACTGTCCCTTAGCTGTTTGAAAGTCTCTTCAGCTTAAAAGGATGGCGTCTGCTCGCTCCAGGTGTGCTTATATGCTGGGATAATTGGCAATGAAGTACACCTGTGCAAGCTTACGCTGCCAATTCATTGCATTCATTGGCCCGTTCAATACTCTTTCAGACAAGCGGCTTCTGAACCGAATCCTCCCATTTCGTGGATTTCAATCAATCCACTCTATGGCACTTCCGTTCCCCTCCTCGGGGAACGAAGGGTTACTTCTGTAACCTCGAACGTTTGCTTTAGTACTTTCTTGTGAGGTGCACAACTAAGCCACTATACATAATGGCAACTGGGGAGGAAAAAATCACTAACACCATCCTGTTTGTGACAACTGTTTACACATCTAGATATTTAATGAAGCTTTCTTTCACTGTTAAATTTATGGACTATTTAGCTTGACCTAGTATTCACTTGTTCGGTTCCCACTGTCATTAGTTTTATCAGTTTGGCCTTTATCAGTTTATCAGTTTGTTTTTAAGCCCAGTTTTTCTGCAGTCCCTTGTGTGTTATTGTATGTCTTCCTCTTTTGATTCTGATTCTATCTGATTGTGAAAAGGACAGGTCCACCAAAGCACTACAGATACGGATATAAATCCAATTGCTTAGACCACTTCTGGAGGCACATTCCAGATGAAACTGGACAGGTTCAAAAGCATCTGGTTGTTGAAACCACATATGTAAATTTTACTCCTCCCAAAATAAAAAAAATAAATAAATATGATAGTGCACCTGTTGTGGGCTACAGTATATGACCATCAGATATTCAATCGATTATATAATTAAGTAACGGAAGGCCACAGGTGACAGTTTGAGTTCTTTGTTTCATTTAAATTTTTCATTTCATTTTATTTTTAACCATGAAATAAAAATTTTGACCTAAAATTAAATTTTTAGATTAATGTCAGATACAGTATGCAGACAACAATATTGACAACAGATACAACACACACCTGTAGCCTTTCTGTAACAATGATGGGTTGGCAACAGAGGTGCGGATCCAAATGCAATTATTAAGATTAGTCAGGCAGGCAAGCTTTAAGCAGGGACAAACGGTAGCATACAGATAATCCAACAAAGTAGTCGAAGTAACATTTTTACAACAGTACACAGCAAGACCTGTGAGCAGCAGGGCTTGTAAAGGACATCACTGCAATGTTCTCAAACAATTTTCATTGGTATATGCCCAGTTCAGCTGCTGCAGATCTCACTCCGGTTGACATTGCTACAGAGGAGCATCTGGTTGATGCATCAACGGTCCTAAAGCCCACCTTAAACTCAGCATATAACCAACACCAGTTTTTCATCTCCCTAGATGGCCACCTCCAGTCTATCAGCTCACAAAATAAAAAAACGCAGCCAGATGCTCTGGAAGAACCAATGTCACTTCCAGAGCCACAGACGCTGCCAGATCCACCGGGGCTGTCTGATTTGCCAGCGCCTCCTGACCCACTGAAGTTGTCTGACCTTCCAGTGCCTCCTGGCCCACTAGGGTTGTCTGACCCGTCAGTGCCTCCTGACTCAGAGCCTCCTGACCCACTGGGGTTGTCTGACCCACCAGGCCTTCCTTCCATGCCCCTGATCTGGCTTCGCTCCACCTTATTTCTGGATTGTTTTTGAGAGCATCTGGAGGCTGCTCTTAATGGGGGATCTCTGTTGTGTTCACCAGGGGCCTCATGTACAAAGACTTGCGTTGAATTAATACTAAAACATTGCGTATGGACAAAGCTGTAAATGTGCGTACGTAGTAAAAAAAATCAGTTGTATGAAAGACTGCATGTGCAGAATCTCACGCATATACGCTTTGTACATCCGAATTACTGTGAAACTACGAGCTTGTGCATGAGCGCAAAACCCCTGCCTGTCTCCTACCCCGTATGAATATGGTAATGACTCCAATTTGGCAAAACCAAACAAAAAGGCAATGGCAAAAGCAATAATGCACAGAATGTGAATTGGAGGTGTTCCTATCAGAGGTAGACTGGAGAAAAACTGTTTTATTTGCAAGTTTGTTCTTGTGAATTAATAAGAAAAAAAATAGAGTGGGAGAGTTTAGCTGACGCGGTTAAGTCAGTGGGGTCTGAACATCACACTGTGAGTGAATTAAAAAACGAACGGTCTGATGTAAAGGTGCAGGTTAAGAGGAGAACAGCAGCGCACCGTCAAAGTGTGAACTGAAGAGGCAGGGAACAGGGGATGCTGAACTTTCACCCTTTGAGGAGAGATTTGCCTCAATTGTGGGCGACATTTTACTGTAGTATCTGTACATTACTGTACATTTCAAGCAGTATCCGTGTCTGAGGGAGACACAGATGCATTAGAGGAACACTTTGTTAGGGTGGTATAGCTGCACCCCTCCGCTCTTATCAAAGCAGAGCCAATGGCATTTCAGCTGCCCAATCGCATTTGGGCATCACATATTATTTGCACGTTTATTGAATGGAAATGTTTCTGATTCACATATGCAAATTCGTCTTCAGATGGTGCCTTTATAGCAATATGCATGCAGTCAATTACTCAGATTACATTGGGAAAATGAGCGATCGCTGCAAATTGTGCTGTAATGTTTGGCTGGTGAACTGCATAGTAGGGAAACCTTATATACCTGCTAGACATGCGGATGTTCTTATCCCATACAGCTAGCATTGGATGGCTCAAAGACGACTGGCTTAACCGCGAGCGGTCTGCCAGTTCCCTTCGGAAAAAAAACAGATGCCAAGATACTTTGTTGGTGCGATAGTTTGTAATGTGCAACTTAAATTATTTGCCTCTAGGAGTCACTAGTGGAAATAAAACAAACACACACAAGACATACACGTACGCCAGACATGAAGTTGGCGCAGACCAATGCACAGCTATATTACCTATAGCTTTAATTATTTAAACAGGCCATTGAAGTAAAAAACAAAAAAACATAAAAAGTAATGCACTGTTGTGAAATAGTAAGAGAAATTATTTTTAGGCTTTAAATGTGCATTTATCTTTTTGTACTTTACTCATCTAAACTGGTATAGCAGCAATCAGAGGTCAAGTACCCAGTGGGATTAACAGTCTTAGTGTGTTCATTGAATATACATAAACTTTAATGTTATGGTAATGAAGTCACTTGAGTGAGCAATTGAAATCTCTTCAGTTCAAGAGTTTAACCATAGGCTTCTGCCAAAAGACTCCAGAGTCTGCTTGCTAAAACATTCATAATTCATATTGGAGGGTAAAAAAATTTGTTATCATTAATCAAAGGAAAGTTTTAAAGTGAATCTCTTGCTATATACCCCTTAACATTCTGACTGGCAAACTAAGGCAAGGTTGTCATATCAATTTTATATAGGTGTGGCCTTTATTTAGTCACCCTACGATTGAGTTGTATCTGATGGAGTATGAACAGGTGGTTTTCTAACAATTGTTTCCATCTACATATTGCAAAACATTTAAACAGTTTTAAAAAATGTAATTAAATTTTAAATGTATGGTTTTGTCATAAATTTACATCATTTATTCAATTTCTTTTTGGCTTAGTCCCATTATTAATAAAAGGTCTCCACAGCGAAATGAACCGCTAACTTATCCAGCATATGCTTTACTCAGCGGATGCCCTTCCAGCTGCAAACCATCACTGGGAGAAAATTTACATCATGTGAATAATAAAAAACTTACAATCTGAAAAGGCTTGAAGTGACAAAAATGATTAGTCTGAAACCAGTGTCTTAAAGGTGCAATAGGTGATTGTCTTCTGAAACATTTTTGTTGTGCTGGTTAAATGTTTCTTCCCATTGCGATAGTAATGATTAAATTAAATAATCAAAATGTATTTATACGTATTTTTATATTCTGGGCAAAGTATAGGACTAAAAAATGTTCATCCAATTAAAAAAAAAAAAAAGCGCCTCATACGCTGATTATTCAACAGCTTAGCTCATGCTCAGCAGGGGAGGTGAATCTAATAAACACAAATTAAACTGTGATTTCTCTATTTTTAGCCAAAAAGCCTGATAGATTAATTGTTGTGCAATAAAAAATAGCATTACTAACCGACGAAGAAACACACATGTACAGTGCTTCTACATAATGCATTCATAGAAGGAACAACCAGAAAGGGGAAACTGATGGATTTGTGTTAAAAATAATCATCATTGACCCATAACAATGTACAGTAAGTTACCTATTACTGTCAGTATGTTTGTGTGCTTTTTATAAATTAATGAATATCAGCTGCTGGTAAAGTATATTGATTGCAAGTGCTCAGTTTTATTCTGTTGATTTGTAATTTCAAATATTCGTAGCTTGCAATAGATGGAAATATGAAGTTCAGTAAAGTTAGCAACAGATTCGCAGATTCGTATTTTCCGGATCAATAACTCATGTCATTATGACCTATTCGCTATTAGTATGACTAAGTTAACGTTTCTATGGCGAAGGCTTAAATGGAGCATAACTCATAATGTCGAGCGAAAAAAAAGAGGAAAAAACTGTTGTGAAACATAACCAGATTTGTATTTTTGTAGGAAACACAGTTTAGATCTGTTTAAGGTAAAAGGTGTGTGAGTAATTGGCGTCTATCACTGAATGTTAGGACTATCAAAACAAAACCAACTAAACTCAGCTCCTTTAGAGCCCCTAAAAGAGCTTGATCCATGCTGGCATTTCTCTTCTTGGGTTTTTTGATTTTGAAAAGGGAAAAAATTCCACCATCCCGTCCAAACTATTAGGATACCAGGTGTCAGATTTGCACAATCCATTTGCATAACGCGTTGGCCTGTTTCCCTCGCTCGAAAGCTTGACAAAGCCCCTGCGCATACATACGATTGCTAAGCCACGATTGGTGAATGGTGGTTTTTTGGGTGTGGGTCAGCGAAGGTTCGATTACTATAACTATAACTGTCTGTTAAATAGGGATGCTCATTTCGGTTATTTTGCCAACCGACAACCATTGCTCGTTATCTGAATATTAACGGTTAACTGGTCAGATTAATATAAAATTATTATTATTTTAAATTGACGTGTCTATTTTGTATCTGACACATTAAATATTGCATTTTAAAATACTGATTTATTTTAACATAAGAACATATTAACAATGGAACATAACAACAGAACATCTTCTTACAAATATAGTGTTTAAAATAGCACAGAAATAAAGAAGAAACTAAATAAAAATAAATAAATAAATAGTACTGCCCTAAATATTTTTCACTTAAATGACAAATTTAGATTACAAAGCGAAAAAACTGACTGAATCGTTTTTAAGAAATGGGCGTTTTTTTCCCATCATGTTTTTTCTTTTTCAATCAAATAAAAATAGCAGGCTACCCTAAATAGGGATGGGTATCGAGTTCGATACTTTTTAAGCACTGACCGAATCGTCTTGATACTATGGAGTATCGAAAAAATCATTTTCGTTCGGTACCAAATTTTGATACCCAAGGGTATAATCTTGTCAACGTGCCCGGATAAAATGCTGGTAATTGGCTGCAGCGAGGCTGTCTTGAAAATCAAAAGTTTACGGCGGTTACACCCACTCGCTCAAAGCTTGTCAAATGTGAGGCTGTACTGCGTACACTACAGTTTAAAGTATTTTTGCATTGTTTGACTGCAAGAAGATCGGCTCAGTCATCATAACAACGTGCCCACCACAAGCGTTGTCCTCTGTGACTGATGAGGATTAAAGCGCGATGGCTGGGGCTCTGAAAAGTAATTAGAGCAGACATAAGCGCAAGCTGACGGCCCTTTTCCACCTCCTCCGCCTCAAAATCATTTTAAAGTTGGGCGAACTCTGTGTTGTAACTTTTGCTTTTTGTCGTTAATAATACACGCACTGCGGGCTACACAGAGCAACTTTATTCTCTCCAACACCAGTGCGCACACACATAAGGATTCAGGGCCATACCATTACATGAACTGCGTGGAGGTAAATCAGGACTTACCAATTCATTGCTGAAACAACACTTCGCATATTTCGCAGTGGCTAGTGTGGCACAACTCGCCAAACAGATCCACCACTTTTGATGCTCTTAAACAGTCATAAAGTCCTCGTGCTGCAGGAATTATGAGGTTGCTGAAGGTGCACAGCTGTCGTGAAGTGAGGGGTTTGCGTCTTTAATAAACTACGACAGTTTGCGTTCACTGAACAGTTAATAAATGCATATGAAACAGCTCCTTAAAAGTCACGTCTCGCTTTCAGTTTCGGGGTTAGGCGCGTTTTGCACAATTCCGATTTGTTGCCTATATCAGATTTTTTTGCTTTTCCGTTTACACGTTCATTTAAGCCCTGCACACAAGTGTACCACGCTCTGGCACACTGATAGTGTGAGTACAACCTAAATGAATGTGTAAACAAACAGGCAAAAAAATCTGATATAGGCAACAAATCGAAATTGGGCATCAAGACCTGACAGTGTAAACGGGGTTTGTGTACCTTATTTAAATATCCTTATTAGGGCTGCACGAAATTGGAAAAAATTGACATTGCGATATTTTTTTTCCCTGCGATATATATTGCGATATTTAGAAATTCAGAATCAGGAGTTTTGAACTGCTAAAAAATTAAATAATTAATAATTCTATAATAATTTGGGTAATCTTTTAAGCATTTTCCTAAAATATAAAAAAAATGAGTAAGTAAAAACACTGAACAAACATTTTTATAGTTTCTTTTGGGTTGTTTATAAAAATTATGACTTAACTGTCAATTCAGATAAATCAAGGATCTAATGTTATAATATTAATACTAAATGTTGTTTTTACTGTGATAAAAGCGACCTCATTTGGTGAATGCAAAGATGACACTTTATTATCATTTTTAGGAATTAACACAAATGACAAAATAAGTAATTTCACTTTTTATTCAACAATTACAAACTTTTTTTTATTATAACAATTACAAAACAGAAGGAAATATCTTATCTCAAAATTGTAAAAATATAAAAACAGCTGAACACTAACCCCCTGAGTGGTTTAAAAAAATAAACATGTTATAAAACAAATAAATTGTGGATAAGATAAACTTGTTCTAATAATTACCAACAATTAACTTTACAATAAATAAAATAATATGGCAGTTATATATATATAATAAACAAACAATGTTTGTTTAGCAACATTGCCAAAGAAACAACCTAATAAATAAAGATTAAACACTTCAATAACTCTATAAAAAATAAATTTGGTTTCTTTCTCACAACTGGTGCATAATCTAAATTTAAATATTCAGATACACCTATTTGGTGCTTTTTCTCTATGCATTAATTTGCACAGAGTTTAGAGGTTTTTAGCTAAGAACACCAGTCTATCCACCATTGCAGGCTTGAGACTTGAACGTTGGCAGGTGATTATGTTGCCACTTGCACTGAAAACCCGTTTGGATGGGGAACTTGTTGCTGGAATACAGAGATATTTGCGGGCAAGCTTGGCGAGGTGTGGGAAGCTTACTTTTTGTGTTTTCCACCATGCAAGTGGATCCTCCTCTTTGTCTATAGAAGGTGTCAGTAAGTAGCTGTTTAATTCTGCTTCCACAGCATCCTTAATGGCTACAGAGAAAACACTCTTTGCTGTTGCTCCACTCTGTTTAAAGAAACTTCCCAAGGACTTCTTGGCTTTTTTTGCCTGGGATGTTTCAGCAACTTTGTGCTGTACTTCAGTGCTGCAGCTTCCAATCTCTTCCTGGCATTCCATCATCTCTGATGCAATTCTGGTTTTTACTTTGGGCTTGTTGTCTGCATTAATGTAGTCCATCTTGAATCGGGGGTCCAAACAAGATGCCACATCTAGCAGCTCCTGAGTAGCATCATCTTTATATTTCTCGTTTAAGTAGTACAACATCTCATTCTTCAAGGTCTTAGTCAGGTCAGTGTCTTCATCATGCGTTAATAGCATTGAAGTGTTGAAGAGGTGAAGAACTGGCTTCACATAGGAGACACTAACATAATCTTCTCCTGAGAGTGCATCTGTGAAATCCAGTAGTGGGCCCAGTGTCTTGCTGACAGATTCCAAGACATCTATATCTTGCCAGGTTTGAATCAGATGCCTTGCCTTCTTGTCCTCAGAAAGAACCTGAGTTAAAGCCTTCTGCTGCTCTAAAATCCTGCTGATCATCATCTGTCTGGAACCCCATCTTGTTTGGCATTCTGATATGAGGGAATGTACTGGTAAATTTAGGGCCTTCTGTGCTTTTTCTAGGGCACTTCTGGCCTTCCAGCTGTGAGAAAAGTGACTCACCAGCTTTTTACAGATACCTGTAGTACGATCAATGCGCCCATCCCTTTTCACTGCATTTTCTGGAAACATAAAAACAAAATTAAGAAACTGCATATTAATAATTCTAATAAATATGATAAAAAATTAATTTCTCATTAAATATCATACATAAATATTCACAAATATATACTTTCCACATGCTTTCTCTTTATATCATATTATTTTCTATAATATTATTAAATTTTTTTACAATATTATTATTTATTATTTACTTCTTTACCTTATCAAAACCCAAATATAGGGACATTAGTAAGTTTTGAGTCTTGTAAACAAATGGAGAATACAATTTATTTTATAAATAAATATTTGGGAAAAGTAGTTTCCAGAGAATTAAATTTGCCTTAGATTACAGAACAAAAAATATGATAAATAACCGAACTTAGAATTTTTTTATTATTTTAAGTCAAATCCGGCATAGCAAAAGCAACAGTAGTAAAATGCATGGGTATAATTTACCAATTGCAAGATGCAGCCGGTGGCCAAAGCACTGCAACCTGGTCCACTTGTTGAGGGCGGCTGCCTTTACCATGTTAGCAGCGTTGTCTGTTGTTATAGTGACGAGACGTTTCTCATCCAGGCCCCAAGCAGCCAATGCTTCTCTCATCCCCATTGCGATGTTCTCGCCTGTATGGTCATTGGGGAAAAGTGCTGTTTGCAAACAGCGACTTCTCAGCTGCAAGCCCTCATCCACAAAGTTTACAGTCAGACTTATGTAGGGCTCGGTTGTTCGGCTGGACCACAAATCTGTTGTTGCTGCGTAAAATTTTACTTGTGACAAAAGCTCAGTTTCCACTTGTGCCTTGCATTTGTCGTACAGCTCTGGTATGGCAATTTGAGAAAAATAAGTGCGTGACGGCATAACATATCGTTGGTCAAGCGACCGGATCATGTTTGCAAAGCCGTGTTTGGTAACCGTGTTTATTGTTACCATGTCTTTTGCGAGGTGAAATGTAATGGCATCAGTGATATCTTTCTGCCGTTTGGATCCCTTCTCATACGGCGTCACACTGGCAAAGGCATCCGAAATAGTTTTTTGCTTTGGACGACAATCTGACCTGGCTCTGCATTCGTCATACAGTGCTTTGTGATGCCGACTTAAATGGTCAAACGAATTAGTGGTGTTTCCGCGAGTTGTGGCCACAACTGCGAGGCATTCCCGACAAAGTACCTGTTTTTGGTCAGCATCATCCTTTTTGTATCCAAAATACTTCCATATAACCGATGTTGCGTTTCTTTTTCCAACCAAATCTTCCATTTTGGCGCCTTTCTCCTGTTCCGCGCTCATTTCGTCACGGTCACGCGGAGACTGCATGCATGAAGCATGTTACGCAATGTGTGCTGATCAATTCGTTTTTAATTCATTTATATCAGATAAATATAGAACCGTAGACAGTTTAGAAATCATATATTTTTTCTTTAATTATATTAATTTGTTTTTTCGCTCAGCCGAGCCTTCTCCGTTGCTGTGTGGAGGGAGCAGCAGCCTGTGTCAGTCACCTTTTACCTACACCCCGCCTCCTGAACGTTTCTCTCACTCACTCACGCGGGCATGCACTGCGGTCTCGTGAGGAAACGCAGCTTTTTGATCCAATGTTTTTCTTGTTCCCGAATACAAATAATTTTTCAAGTATTTGTTCAAAATAAGTATTGGTAAAAACACGCTATTCATGCCTTTTCGAATACCGTATTCGGGTTCGGCTCCGCCCATAATAAATATATATATATATTTTTTTTTTTGCTTTGCATCGCACCTCCTGCGATGTGACTATTGCGGATGCGCACATCGCGATTTCGATGCTGAAACGATGTATCGTGCAGCCCTAATCCTTATCCTTGGCTGCACTAACAGTTTAGCTTTCATGTTTTCTTCACATTAATGTTATAGTCTCTGCTCCTGCTGAAAGATGAATGCCACAGGATTGTTACAATTTTATTGTTAAAGGTTTGCTGCCTTTTTCTACTGTGGAGAAAGATTAGATTTACTGGATATGCATTTTTCAATGCCCATTGAAGGAACCAAAAACAGTTAAAATGAGTCCATGTGATATAAGTGGTTCAATCATAATTATATGAAGCTGCGAGAATACTCTTGTGTGCAAAGTAAACAAAAATAACTTTATTCATTGATTTATCTATGGGAGGATCAGAAAGCTCTTGGATTAAATCCAAAATATCTTCATTTAAAGATAATTAATGACAGAATAAAAATTTTTGGGTGAACTAAACCTTCAAGCAGCATTAAGCCACACAAATACTTAAAATTGATCGACTTAAAACTGTTTGAACTTTATAAAAACTGTTTGCACTAATATATTGTGTTAACTACACTTTGTTCATTTTGTGCTTTTGTTCCTTTGTTTATTGGTCTTAGAGATAAGCCTGCTGTAAAAAGTGTCCTGAAAAAATAAATAAAACCAAAGTTTCTCAGAGATTATGAATTATTTAATCTTGTTAAAATATATTTCTTAAAATAAAAGTATCGAAAAAAGTATCGTTCGGAACCGGTATCGAATTCAGGGTATCGGTATCGGTATAGAAAATTTTGGAACAATACCCAGCCCCAACCCTAAATCGATCGCTCCACGGAAAATAGGCCTATGTGTTTAATTAATGCTTCATTCTAATGCTTCATTTTTATATCACAAGCCTGTCAACAATTTTAATATATGTCCTTAAAGATTAAATATGATGTCTTGAGTATCTGATTTTACCTTATGCTTGTGTGCTTTTATTTCCTCTCATTCGCGGATCATGTGTGCGCGCTGCATAGGTTACTAAAGCATATAAAAAATTTGTTTACACATGATATTGCATTTATTTGCATACATGTTACATAAGCTATAAAATTAGAGACAATTATAGCTTATAAAACATGCAGTTATGATTATGCAAAAATCAAGAAAATCTTTAGATTTGTTTGATTCGTAGATTATGTAGGCTATTTTAAAAACTGATATTTTATAAAAACTATTAATAACTGTAATTTTCCCAATGGAAAAATTAACCAAGCTTGCAGTATTTCTTTTAGACATGTATGATTTAAAACTATTTTAGTCACATAATGCTTATGTAGATTGTTTTCTTTTTAATGAATGGGCTATTTGCACAGATGTGTTTTTCATCCACTAAAAAAGTCTTGCAAAATATTGACTATTTTTAAGTTTATGGGGTACCTTTTGCAGCATTGATAATATAGTCGGTTAAATAGACCAAAGCATTCATTTAATTTTTCAAGTGTAAAAATAGATAAAAATAAGCGACGTACATGAAGATCAGCAAGCACAGTTGAAAATGAAATGTAAATCAATTATTTTCTTGGTAACGTAAGTGTAATGTAAAAAGATGACAGGATATTTCTGTTTACATCATTGCTTTTTTTTATTATTATTTAGTTAAATAACAAAATATACTGTATGTAAATAGTGCTCTTCTGCCTAACCAGCTATACAGAGGTGAAGTTTGATTTATATTTGCACATTCATTTATTTTTTAACAGTGACAACCTGTTAAACGCTCCCACTCTAATAACATTACTTTGAATATTTGGTCTGAAATAGAATGTAGGAATAACTTCAAAACAACATTAGCAATTTTTAATTGATTGTGAACAAAGTTGTATTTTACAGTCATTGAGTGATTATATTATTTCACTATTGAGAACTTGCAAACAATACTTTTCTGAAATTGTATTACTAAGGAGAAAGTGGCATTATGCAAATATAAAACCAACTTTATATAATTATATATATAAAAAATATATATAATTCCTGCACCCTGTTGACCTGTCAACAACTATGCTGGACAAAATGTGTGACTCCATAAAAATGGCACTAGTGACCAGCATGTATGAAATTTTGCACATTATGAGGATATTATGACAAGTTTTTCTAAAAACGCTGGATATAATACCATTTTTTAAAACGTTTTTTTTTTTTTATTTAGATAATTATTTTTAGGGGTTTTCATTTTCAATGACCGGACAGTAAAGATTTACTGACAGGAAAGTACAGGAAAACTCTGGTCGCCACGAGCACCTGGGTGCTATATGTCGACGCACAAACAACTCGGCTATAAGTGCCGACTCAAAGCGTTTTTAAGTTTGTAATTGTGGTATTATAAACATTAAGCTCATGCAGTTTTGAGGGCACTTTTTCTACTCGATTTGCATGCGCTTTCATCCTCACCATCCTTGGAGGGTGGGCTGTCAATGTCTGATGAGGATTTGAACCCGCTTCTCCCTCCAGGTTGATGAGTGTGGCGTCAAATCTACAAGCAGACTTTTTGCCGTGCTTCCCCAGGCTACTTCGGCCGTGACTCTGGAGATGGCTTATCCCCCAGTCTCATGGCCGAACCGACTAGAGGGGTGTGAAAACCCTTCTTCCTGGATGTGCAAAGTAGGCTTTCGCAGTGTGCTGCGTGCGCCTCCGCCCTCACCCTGCATGCCATGGCCACCTACCAGTGCTACCAAGCGCAGGCGCTGGCACAGAATTCGCCCCGGAATTAACGCCAGTGATGGAGCAGTCAGAGCCAATGGGTGATGTAATCTATTGACAGGATCGGAAGACCGCTCCCTCCCACAGAGCCATCCACAACTCACCCCACCCCCGCCCCAGGGCGCAGCTAAGTTCGGTAAACGTATTGCGAAGCGTACCTGAGACAGGCCATCTGGAGAAGAGGGATCTTGCTCTTTCCCCGCTGAAGAGCGGGGCTCTTCATTTAACGGCGTGAAAAAAAACCCAATCAAAATTTTTCCCCTTCCCCTGATGTGACAGCCCGAACACTGCCAGTCTGGAACGCTATGTCTTCCAGTTGGCAGGTTCGGTGCATTTCGCCAAATACTCTCAGAGCGCGAGAGAACGATCTCCCACTTTCAGTGCGAGATGAGAGCGAGCCTCTCATCTCCAGCTTTCCCGCGGGACCCCCGCACTCCCCCGGTGAGCCTAGTTACTCCACGCTGCCCCACCACTGGCAAGTCAGTGATCGTGGGGGTGGGACCAATTACAAGGGCTCTGCCTGCCTGGTTAGCGCGGGCCAGCCCGTTGCAATGGCTCATCTGTACGATCAGACTTGGCTATGCAATACAGTTTGCGAAACAGCCTCCCAGGTTCACCCCTGTGTTCGCCCCTGTCTTGCGAGAGCGGTCGATGAAACATGAAGTGTCCCGAATCCTGACTGGGCGCCGCGGACAGCCGCCGACTTGAAGCGAAGTTGTGTGTACCCTGATAGAAACTTACGTTTAGAATTCTAAAATGCATGGCGCTACGTGGCGCTTCTGGTGTGCGATCGCAGGCAACGTGAGGCAAAAGCGCTCGCACTTTCAGCTGCACCTAGTTAAGATCACATTCACAGAGAGCTTCTAAGACCTCAAGAAATGCAAACGGCTGAAGTTTAGGGTAGACGCAATGAAAAGTAAACTAGTTTGGAAACCTACCTACAAACAAACTAAGTTACAAACAATAATTCCGACTAAAGCGATCATGTGGTAAATGCTGATTTTGTGTTGACCCTAATGAGCCTTGCATCTAAAAATAGAGCAAGGGTGTTCCTCTAGTGACATCGCTTTGACTCACACGCTGAAAATGGCGGACGTATAACGACAAACTGAGGATTCGGTGTTAGCCTGTCAATCAATATTGGTGGGCGGGGAGACCGCACTCTTACGTCAAGTTACAGTCGATCTAAAAAACTATCCAATCGGTCCACCGTTTTTTTTTTTTGTTAAATTGAAAAAAAAAGTACTGTGTGTGTTAATATCACCCCTATATGACGGCCTATAAACTATACTTACACACATATCTGTCCAAACAGCTTTAAAAGTAGATTTTTTTCCATAGGTGCCCTTTAAGGATCAGGTAGTGAGCCTGCAAGCGCTGCCTGCGGAGAAGGCAGGCCCAGCCCTTTCATTATTGTGTCTTGTTCACGCTTTGCGAATTTATTTGGACTGCACTCAGAGCTTTAGATCCTCTGATCAGCTCTTTGTCTGTTATGGTGGTCGGCAGAAGGGAAGTGCGGTATCTAAACAGAGGTTGGCCCACTGGATAGTGGATGCCATCTCGCTTGCTTATCAGAGCCAGGGCAAGCCTTGTCTCCCGGGGGTGAGAGCGCACTCCACACGGAGCATCATATCCTCTTGGATGTTAGCAGGCAGCGCCTCTCTGGTACACATTTGCAGAGCTGCGGGCTGGGCAACACCAAATACATTTGCAAGGATTTACAATCTGCAACTGGAGCTGGTTTCCTTAAGGGTATTAGATAACCCTTGGTGATTGAGGAAACAATTCGATTAGCGTGTTGAAACACGCTTGCTGCGACAATCTCCCTAACATGGAGATCTGTGTGCTTTTTCAGCTTTGTCAGTTGAGTTCCCCGTTTGGCGAACCCTGCAGAGTACCTCCCAGGCCCCCAGCATCTGACTCAGTTGAGGAGTCAGGTGTTGACCTGTTACTTTGTTGGCATGCCCGCTGGTCAGCCTGCGTTCTGGGTATAGGTGCATGCTATGTGAGATCCCCTGTTGGCGATCCTGTAAGCTCACTCAACCAAGGTTTAGTGCCCCCTTTTTTAGGGCGGCCTCGTGTCTTCCCTCAGTGTCCTCCCTATCGGGACTGAATGATTTCCCAACGTACTGTCATATCAAAAACCCTATTTTACTGGGTCATTGCGACACCCCCGAAAAATACAGCTATATCTGAACAGGTAAGTAAGGTGAGTAAGGGCCAGGGGACATGTTGGGAGACTGCGTCTCGGGGTGTTGTAAGTGCGCTCGTTCACCCTTCGCCAGGGACGCAATAAGGTTCTTTGGTTGTGGCGTTTTCCATAGATTACCCCATAGTGGAAGTTTCCACATAGCATTGGAGTTTCCCATCCGAAGGGAAATGCTGGGGTTACTAAAGTACTCTTTCAGATGATTGGTTTCTGACCAATTGGTCCCCCCCCCACCCCCCACCCCCTTAAGCAACAGTTGTGTACTAGAGCTGCACAATTAATCGTTAAAAGATCGTTAAAAGCAGAGAAGAAAAGGCGGCCGGTCGAGTCTTTTCATTGTTTCACATACGTTGATCAGTGACATTGACACCTCCAAATGATGTTGAATAAAGTAAAGAGTAAAGAAGCAAAGAACTTTTATTGTCATTGTAGTTGTACAACGAAATTTGTTTGGTAACTCACAGAGACCAGCAGCAATATAAAAACAGAGAAAACAAACAATAGACATAATACTAAAATATAAGATGCAAGATAAAATATACTAAATGTAATAAGTCACATAAAACCAACAATAGACATAATTCTAAAAATATAAGATGTAAGATAAAATATACTAAATGTAATAAGTCACAGTATTTACATTATGGTATGGCAAATGAGTGCAAACATGAATATCCATAAAGTGTCTTTGTGCATTAGCAGCAGAACATCAGGAAGGTAGGGATTGAGGGAGGGGAGATGACTGTTAATGTGTACAAAGAGGAGGGGTGGCACAGGCTACAGCTCTGGGGAAGAAGCTGCTCTTTAGCCTGTTTGTGCGGGTCTTAATTGAATGAGTCACATACTGTATTTATAAGGTACAGTTCACCTAAAAATGTCATTTTTGTCTTCATATAATGATGTTTTCGCGGCCGGGAAATCACACGTGACTTGAGCTGCTGACTGTGAGCAGAATAGGCGCGCATACGCGCGCTCTACTAAATGATAGACGCGCACGCGTGTACTTTAGGGAACAGAACCTGCACATGTTGCGAGTAACAGGTAATACAGTTGTAAATAATATTCAGTTTGTGACACAGAGTAATCGTTTGGGAGCCGTGCGGGAAGTATTAACAGTAGGCCTACTTACTGTAGCAGTCAAAATGAAACCGAAAGGTTGCACACCATTTAAATGGTCATATCGCATTTCTGAGTTATGATTACGACAAGCATTTGATATGTTTTTTCTTTCATAGCGAACTCACAGTTGTGCATAAAAATAAATGTTTACAATGTCAGTATTAATAAAATTGTGAATAAAATTTTACCAGTGAATAAAATTGTCTAATATGACAGATTGCAAGCATATATCTCAAACAAAAAAATTAAACATCAGAACTATTATAAGTAGAATAGAATTATTTATAGAAACCAGTAGACCTACACATAATATTATTGTCGATGTTGTGCCATATGTTTGTTTTTACCATACCTTTATTTTACATATACAGAATCGTGAGAGAATCATGATCTTTATTTTAAGCAAAAAAATCGTGATTCTCATTTTAGCCTGAATCGTGCAGCTCTATTGTGTACCTTTGTAAAAGTGTAAAGATGTTGTGTAATGATACTGTTCTGTGCCTTTTGTGGTACAATTAAAATGAAGGTACACCATTGTTCTCATAAAAAAGTACATAAGTGTTGGACAACTAATTTATTGCAATATCTATGAAAATAAAAATTACTGGAAAGGCAAATACATTTTATGAATAATTTCCATATTAAAACATAATTCATCATTTAAAAGCAAATGTTTAAAAAACTCAAAAGCATTCATTATTACATTGTTCATATCTCATTACAATACTTTTGCATAATTCTATTTCTATTTTAAAATTTAGTCAATTAAATTAACCTTTAAATGATTTTAAAGGTATTGTGTGAGAATTGAGGAAAAAATGTTTTATATTGTACACGGGACAATGTATTTCTGTAACATTTTTCTGAAAAGTTTTGTGAAATATTTAGCAACAATAGAGCTTTTGATTGATTTTAAAGTATTTTTTATTTTTTCTTGTAAATGGAAAAAAGCATTTGCACAACAAAAACTTTTTTTAAACATTGTTTAAAAATGCATATATATATATATATATATATATATATATATATATATATATATATATATATATATATATATATATATATATATATATATTTATATTTACTGAAAATAAATTAAATTAATAAATTTAATAGATTAAATTTAATAAATTAAATTTTGGATATACAGTAGCAAAATGCCTTTAAATAGTTCTTGAAGGAACACTGTTAAGGTACAAAGTGTCTTGTCACTGTAATGGTACCTTCAGAGATCAGATTTGTACCTTTGATGAAAGTACAATTTGGTATCTGCAGGTTTTAAAAAACAAAGGTACATTTTGGTTTCCCATTGTAAAAATCATGTCCTTAAAGGTACAAACTGCCATGGTACAAATTTGTTTCTTTGTTTTAAGGTACAATTCTGTCCCATAAAAAGGTACTACCCCAGTGACAAGGGTTTGTACCTTCTTTGGTACAACATTGTACCATTTTTTCTGAGAGTGTACTGCATCTTTAACAAGTACACTCAATACCCTTCAATGCTGCAACCCATCACTGGGAAACATTTATACACATTCATTTACACTGATAAACTATGGACAATTTATTTTATTTAATTCACCTATAGTGCATGTCTTTGGACTGTGGGGGAAACCGGAGCACCTGAAAGAAACTCAAGCCAACACAGGGACAACATGCAAACTCCACACAGAAACGTGAACTGACCCAGTTGGGACTCAAACTAGCGACCTTCTTGCTGTGAGGTGACAGTTAAAACCACTGAGCCACTGTAATGTGCATTTTACTTATAATAAACAAAAAAACTGCTAAAAAAAACTCTTAGAAGATTATTGGCCAGAAATTATAATGCCTCCTAATCCTTTTTTGAAACTTGGGTTATGATTAGCATGAGAATCTAGAAGTCTTTAAAAGTGTAAATAATTAAATAATTCTGAAAGCATGAAATAGCTTTAGATCCCCCCCAACCCCTAACCCCCATCCCCCGCCTGTCCACCACCTGGGAGCAGACAAACTGGCTTAACTGACCGTTTGCTAGCTTCCACAGTTTACCAAACTCAGATAATCTGCAGTACATAGAGCCACATAGAAATTATAACATAGAGACTGTGTTTGTTCCCTGTAACAATAAAAATAAAAAACTCCCAAACCCTTTTAAATGTAACAAACTAATTGATGTGCATCAAATAAAAATAAAGATAATCAAAAGATAAAACTCGGATTATTGAACATTAAAACACTCTCCTCTAAATCTCTTTTGGTAATGATTTGATAACAGATCTAAAGTTGTAAATCTAACTGAACCCAGCCATTACATGACCTAAAAAAAGATTCTGTTCCTTGGTAAGCGATTAAAGAGCAAAATCCCCACAAACTCTTCTTACGTAAGCAAAATCCCAGTGAGCGTGTACCTAATTGAGTCACTCTTACTACAAACTGTAAAAAAGGCTACAAATGGACATTGGTTCTGTTTTGCATGATGATAGGCAAAGAGATTTAAGCAGTTTTCAAAATGAAAACAAAATCCTCTATACATGGTCAGTTCGACTGCATTTTTAAGACCTCTGAAAAACAAATTTGAAATAGTTTAATACAAATTAGGGTTAGGTACCGAAACTCAGGGCCATTTTAGCACCGGTACCTTTGTATGTACCAGATCAAATCAGTATTTGAATTTCGGTGCCTAATTTCCGTGCCACTGGTGCTTCGACAAGCATCAAAGTGTGCATCAAAGGCATACATAGGTACGTGTTCTCACACCATCTCTAAACACTTAATTGTAAACAACTTTGAGGAATACAGACAGGCAATGTCAGGCATTTGTTCTTGTTGCTTAGGGAACGGACGCACACAACGCACGCAGTACAGCGCATTCGGTGAGCGAGAGCGACTCTCTTCAGATCAAAACGCATGATTGCGTTCATCAAATTTGCTTAAACAAAGCGCTTTAAAGCTTATTTTACAAGCAAGGATTCAGACACAGCGAATTGAAGCAGATGCTTTACAAAACTTGTGTGTAAGGGGAAACACGTCAAACTTAATGACACATTTGAGGGCTCAAAGGCAGAGGAATGCACTGTCTCTGACATAATCTGGCACTTTCAATACACGTACATGGACACCAATGCTCCAATTTAATGTGATTAAGACAATAATCTGATTTAGAGTCTAGACTGTAAACAGGGATTTTTGATAACCTTAAAAGGACCACAGACACCTGCGTAGTGAAATGCAGAGTTTTTTTTCTTTCCATTTAACCTGCTGTATCAAATTCCATTAAGAGAGCACTCTTCCACCAGTTCCCGTGTCAACAAGCCTCCCCAAATTAGGACGCGTATTTTTGTGTCAAAAAAGCGAGATCTCAACTCATGTAGTTTGCCCACATTCATTTTTGATTTCTATCTTCAACACATGATTTATTTACAACACATTTTAAACATAATAGTTTAACTAATTTGGAAAGTTGAAATAATTAGTCAAATTATTTTGTAACTGATTTGTTGTGTATATCAAAAATATACAGTAAATATTTCTTAAGAAGGCTAATAATACTGACCTTAATTATTAAAAAAAAAACAGTTTTTATTTAAGAAATAAACAATAAAAAATATGACTTATTATGACTCCGTAATAATATATATTTTTTAAAAGCACAGTAAAAATTTTCAGAAACATTATTTTAAATAAATGGGAGGCCAAAATAAATTGACTTCAGCTGTAGGCCTATCTGTTAAAGTTTACAGGAGCAACAATGTGCCTCAATGTACTTGAATGATAGAAATGCGTTAGCCTACACCAGTACAAAGTTACTTGTCAAATAAATAAACAAGGAAGATTATTTTGAGTTTAAGTTATTTAATTATCTTGTTCTACAAAGTGATGCATGAAAAAAATGACTTTGAACAATTTTTTAAAGTTTTTTGTGATATATGGTAAAATGTGCCCCCTAAAAAGTACAGTTGAACTGAAGAGGAGTTCAGTATTTTAATGAAAGCCTTTCCACAGGTTAGTAGTAAGCTAATATAATTTCATAATTCACATCTTAAATTCATGCTAACCAACAAATGATCAAAGGAAATTTATTAATGTAATTGAAATATATAGAATATGAATAGATGTTTACTTTAAACTTAAATTATATCGTTCTAATAAAATTATTTTTTAAAAGATTTTGTCAAATAAAAGATTTTTCTAGAGTCATCCACCATAAATTTGTGGCTAAAAAGTATTGGTTTTGGCACCGGTATCATTTAAAAAGCATCGATTTAGCACCGGTATCGAAATAATCCCAAACGATACCCAACCCTAATACTAATTAAGGCCTTATTTTTATATTATTGAATTAAAGATTTTTAAGGATCCGTGGACAACCTATGAAGTGAAACAACCCATCTCAGGACCTAATCACTGTTGTAATCATACTTTATATCTAATATTTTCATATGGTATCGGTATTGATAATGTTGAAGTTGTGCAACAGAGTGATGTTCAGAATTCAGATATAGGGAATATGGAAAATAGGGCAAAAAATGGTCTAGGGAAGAACTGTCTAAACTGGTTAAAATCCTCCAAATCAACAACGTCTATGCTGGTTCCTTTACTGACCAAACTCATTTATTTATTCATTATCCATCAGCTTAGTCTCTGTTTCAGAGGTCACCACAGCGGAATGAACTGCCAATTAATTCAGCATATGTCTTACACAGCGGATGCCCTTCTACCCACAGCCCATTAATTTATTTTCTTTTTGGCTTAGCCCCTTTATTTATCTGGAGTCGCCACAGCGGAATGAACTGCTAACTTATCCAGCATATGTTTTAAGCAACGGATGCCATTCCAGCTGCAACCCATCTCTGGGAAACACCCATACACACTCATTCACACACAGTCATACACCACAGCCACTTTAGTTTATTCAATTTGCCTATAGCGCATGTCTTTGGACTGTTGGGACAACCGGAGCACACAGAGGAAACCCATGCGAACAGTAAACACATGCAAACTCCTCACAGACGTGCCAACTGGCCCAGCCAAGAACCAACAACCTTCTTGCTGTGAGGCGACAGTGCTAACACTGAGCCACAGTGCCGGCCCATTGACCAAATTATTAAAACAATTTTGAATTCATCCCTAATGTTAGTACCTTTCAAGGTAGGTTTTGTGCCTGAAACCTTTAAACTAGCTTCCATTAGGCCTCATAAAAAAAACACATTAATCCCAAAGAATTAGTAAATTATAGACCCATTTCAATGCTGCCTTTTTATCAAAGATACAAGGAAAAAAAATCATATCCACTCAATTATATTCCTTTACATACAGAGAAACAATACTTGTGTGTAATTCCAATCTGGATTTAGAGCATTTTAGAACCGAAACAGCACTCCTAAGAGTTACATATATGACTTGATAAAACTTGATGCTTGTCATCAACTTTGCATTATTTAAGATTATTCAACATTATGACATTATTTGGATCTGTTGTTGTAAAGCTTGTTTCCTCTTTAATATTAAGATATTTCCATTTGAAATCTAAATACCACTATCGCCCCTCATTGCTGGTAAAATATCCTTCCTTTCAGTAAAGCCTGATATTGCTGTGCCAGTTTAAAGCAAAAGCTAAACTAAACTGTGACTAATTTAACACTCCCTCACCTAAGCTGGCTGAGAGTGAGATAAAGAAAATGAAAGCACGCTGGCTGAGGAAAAATCACATGCTCAAGGCATAATCTTTAAAGTAAAGGCTTGTGTTAAAATGTATTTTAAATTGATATATATTTATTTATATTTATTATATTTTTATACAAGAATTGACCCTTAAATTGTATGTGTATATATATATATATATATATATATATATATATATATATATATATATATATATATATATATATATATATAAGTCTAAATTATTACCCCCCTCCTGTTTATTTTCCCCAAATTCTGTTTATTGAACTATTGAACAGTAGATTTTTTTCAACACATTTCTAAACAGAATAGTTTTAATAACTTATCTCTAATAACTGATTTATTTTATATTTGCCATGATGACAGAAAATAATATTTCACTAGATATTTTTCAAGACACTTCTATACAGCTTAAAGTGACATTTAAAGACTTAACTAGGTTAACTGGGTTAACTAGACAGGTTAGGGTAATTAGACAAGTTATTGTATAACGATGGTTTGTTCTGTAGACCATCGAAAAAATATACAGCTTAAGGAGGCTTATAATTTTGTCCTTAAAATGGCTTTTTAAAAATTTAAAACGGCTTTTATTTTAGCCGAAATAAAATAAATAAGACTTTCCCCAGAATTAAAACTATTATCAGACATACTGTGAAAATTTCCTTGCTGTCTGTTAAACATTACTTGGGAAATATTTGAAAAATCAAAAGGGGCTAATAATTCTGACTTCAACTGTATATATATTTTATATAATAATATAATAATATATATATATATTTTTTTTACTTTTAGCAATTGCACCTCACTCGCAAGTGAATCTTAAGTTATTTTATGTAATAGCTAAGTATGTTCTCAATAGGCTAAAAACTGAAAATACTCTCCCCTCATTCACATACCTACCTGGGTGGCCCTTCTGCACCCCATGATGCAGGCATTTGTCTTCTCAGGTGTGGATCCCTGCATTAGAAATGATTGAGATTCTCCCATATTTTTTGATTCTATCCTGCCTTCATCTGGTTAAACTATTTCATTGTATTTCTCTTGGAAGCTGAAGTGTTTCCCTTATTTTCACTTCCCATTGTTGACAGGTATGATTCCGTGAGCGTTTTTTCAGTTATTTCAGTGACCTCCCAATTTTACATTTTCACAAACAATGCATAAATGTTTTTTTATTATTATTTTTTTTATCAAAAACACAATCAAAATAAATGTTTCTAACATATTATTGTAGCCCAGTTTAGGATGGTTAAAGTGTTATTAGATTTTAGCCTTAAATACATACACACTTAATTGTTTATACTCAACTGAAAACAGCACAAATGTCAGGGATGTGCCTGGGAACTTCTCCAGGCCCCCAAAACACCCCCAGAGGGTTAAAAAGGAGGGGAGTGGTTTCCTAATTTTAGGCAAAGATTTAATTTCATGGTATTTATAAATATGCAGACATAAACTTGCCCCATCTTTCCCTACATTTGAATCATCTTCCCCAGTGCTCCCTTGATTTCTAAATTACTACCTATCAGATCACACTGAGATTTGAATATGTGGCTCTGTTTTTGAATTGATGTCTGGTTTGCTCTTTCACTCTGGGAATCTAATTTCACTCAGTCTGTGGTATGAAATCCTAAGACTGTAGCCCACAAAACCTTAATTAAAGTAATTATGCAGCAAACATAACAGGGCTCAGAGTTTTGGCAAAAACATGAACACAGTCTCAGTATTTCTTTCATTTCTAATACTAAAAGTCCACATGAAGCGGAAGCTGTGACTGTTTTTTCACCATAATGTGTAGCAGTTCCTAGAGGAATGGAATATTAAATGAGAAAACAGTGGGCCTAGCTTGCCTGTCTACTGCGAGCTGATTAGATGTATTAAAGTGGGCATTTCATTCGTAAAGATCAGGAAATGGTTTAATAAGAGTTATTACAACCAAACGACTCCCTCCTCACAATTTCTGTTTGCTTTCATAACTGATAACCACACTCAACACCTAAAACATACGTAATCTGACAAGTTAACTGAAAAAAGGAAGTGCATTTTCAGATTAAAAAAAAAAATTACAAGGGCAAACTTAAACTTTTTTTTCTCTTAATGACATGCAAAGATAAATTGTTCACCACAAAATAGCAATGTGAGCTAACAAAATCATATGGTTAGTTTTATTTTCAGTAATACAAATTAGAGCTGTAACAATGAATCGATTAAATCGATACAAATCGATTACTAAAAGCGGTGGCAATGAATTTCATAATGAATTTGTTGTGTCGCGCAACACAGGGATGTTTGATTAATAAAAAAAAATACTTTAGTTCAGTGCTGAGCGGAGTGAACTCGGTCTCTCTCGTGCACTGATACAGCACCTCAGGTACAGGGATGAAGAGTAAGGGAATTCAACAGCAGGGTAAATCACTAAAGAATCCATTCCCTTATGAAGTGAGGAATCTGTTTACTCGTTATCCAGCTTGACAAGAAGGACAAGTTAGCGTTAGCTCGTTTACCCTTAGAGCGGCAACTGAAATATTCAAACTGAGCTTTGGCATGTTGGCTGGCACTGAGAAAGATGTGTCATATTTATGTCTCAGTTTTGCAGCGTTTTAACCGCCTAATGCTTATTTGATATTTTAGACATGTAAATACACACAAGTTCTAGTAAAAAAAAACATTTAGAGTTTGTAAAATACACAAGGAAGTCTAACAATTAATTCCTATATAATTTATAGATGTGTTCTGCTTTTATGAATGAGGCAAACATGCGGCCTGAGTAAAGAATGGCGACGCCCATTTGATGTTATAGATCACGATCACTTACAAGTTTATGTGAAATGGAATATCAGGTAGTTGATGACATGATGGACAAGCGTGTGAATATTTTGTATTAAAACGGAAAAGCATAATAAAAGGAATTCATCTGTCATACAGTGCTATTATGTCTGCGGTGTGTCACGTGACAAATATGACATGTCGCCATGGACAAATTAAGTATGAATGTTCTAAAATAATGGTCGCCTAAAAGAACTCCTGGTTCTAGATAGAATCTTTTAAACTCACCGGTGAAAGGGTTAATAACAGTAGTAAAGCAGCGGTGGTAGTTACTTTGCACTGCAAGACTAAAGACGTTTTATTTACTCACTTTTTTTGTATCATTCATTTTTCCATCTGTTGTCATATATAGCTACACTGCAAAAAGCTTTTCTTACTTAGTAATTTCATTTCGTTTCCAGTCCAAATATCTAAAAAATCTTAAATCCAGACTAGACAAAAAAAATGGCATGAGAAAACTAAGTGATGCTTAAAACTTCAGTTTGAGATCTTATTAAGATTATTTTTTTACCCCATTGGCAAATAATTTTGCTTGTTTTAAGCAAACAATTACTTAATGTTGAGGTGTTTTTTAACAGCTCAGGCATGAGCTTTTTTGAATAAAGGGTTGGAAATGAATGCTTTTCTTGCTTTTTATTTTTATCTGATTTATTATATGACAGATGAATCGATTATTAAAACAATTGTTAGTTGCAGCCCTATTACAAATGTCTGTTGCTTTAAAAGTATATCTCTATAAACTGGAAGACGTTGGAAAAATAATGACCTGATCTGTATAAAGTTCAAAGTTCACCTACTTTTTTAGTGACTAGAAATATATTTGTTTTTAATAAACTTACCTTCCTGGTTATCTTCAGAAGATGGTGTCTCAAGGCTACAAGCTGGAGATCTGTCACAGAGACTCTGCTGTAATGCAATTTGAATCACAAGAAGCCTACGCAGGCTCATCAGATCTGAGTTTTCCAGGCCTTGCTCCAGCTGTCTGATGACTGTCTTTCCTGATTGACAGGTTAATACAGTCACCTAAAAAAGTAAATTGATCAAGTTAAAGTTCAATTCTAAACTGCATTCAGGCGTGTCTACATTTGTTTCTCTGTGTATCACAATTCATGCCAAAATTTTGGTGACTTTTCCAAAGAATGCTGACACACAATTATTAATTCTATAGAAAATGAGACCGTTGAACAATATTAAAGATGCAAAAAAAATCAGTCATCAAATCTGTGCCATGGAAACAAATTGTACAAATCATTGCTACTGTTGAATATTTAAACAGAGAGAGACACAAAGCGTGTGCTACATTCAACCACATGAAAGCTGCGTTATCTTTGTGATCTTATGACAGACATCTGTGACATGAGTACACTAGCTCTGTTGTAACTATGTTACTGCTAAGTGAGACCAAACCCCATATATACCACAAAATCCCATTTACGGCACAAAAAATATTCTGTATAATCTGATTAAATGCACTTGTCCTCTGCTCTGCTTCCTGTGGGGGGGCATTAGTGCTGGGTTTTAATGGAGACTGCTGAGAAGAGAGTTGCTGCTGAGGGTCATGTGGTCTGTGTTAGTTCAATAGCACAATGCTGGCAGTGCAGGGAAAATGAGCTTTGAATTCATTCGTACTCCAAGATAATCTGAATGTGAATGCCTGTTCTTTGTAAAGGACCAATACAGCTAAGACAATATCTTTGCTTGTAATGTGAGGTTTAAACCAAGCAATGGGTTGAAGTACTCTAAAATAAAGTCAGAGGCAGAAGCATAGATTGAAAGGCAGTGATCTAAAGGCTGAGTAAGCACAGCAATTGTTCACAGAGTTACATGAAATTAAGATATATCTTAATTATATATATTTTAATATATTTTAAAATAAATACGCTCAACATCATAACATTATTTCAAGAAGATTATTTACTAGTGTCATATGGTTATTTGTAGTTTTTCACAAATAAAGTTTTAGATTTTTTTTCTATTACATAAAAATATTTCAAACTATATTTTTTTCATAAAACTCTTTAATAATTAAGTACATTTGACCAAAAACACAACTTTCTGAAATGTGCTTTATTTTTCAGAAATTTTGTGTTTTATGGTTTAAAAATAATTAACTTTTTATGAAAATATATCACAATAATACACAACGTTTCTGTGGGGTTCCTATGTTAACATGATGACAGTTTTATTAAATTGAAATGGGAAAGTGATCATGACTCTTACTGCAGCTCTGGAGATCTGAAGAAGTTCACGTAAAGTGTCTTATTTCCACCCTATTCTGTAAAAATTTGAGACTTCTGATTCATTAGACATGTAAATAACTAGAAATATTGTTAAAATAATATAATACTAAATTCTAGCTTACAAAATAGGGCTGAGGCAGCATTGTTTTTTATAAAATTAACTGGAAGTCTGAAAGCCTTTAACATCTAAATTACCTAAAAGGCGCATGCTCTTACAATAAAACAGTACTAATGGAAAGTTCAGATCCTTTTTCTGACTCGGACTTGATGAAAGAGATAAACAAATCTTTTTTTCCCCACTAGTTTCGTTCTATTTGCAAAAATTAAAAAAAAATTTTTCCAAAACAACATCGATCACTTTACAAAGAAGCCATAACTAGAATGCTACAAGAAAGAGAAAATAATCATACAATGTTTACAAGGGTCTTTGTCTATGATTAGCTCAGCTCACCTCTTCTTACATGTCTTCAAGTTAAAGTCATTTGTTCACGTGATACAGAGTGTCCCATATACAACACAGGCTCATTCTGAAAACGTACCGCAATATACTTTTCTGGAGAGTGATAAACACATCCCAGGAGGTACATTTTTTGCAGTTTTGTATTACACCAGGCATGTACAAACTTGCGACATGTAAATTCCACACAGAAATGCCAACGGACCCAGGCGAGGCTCGAACCAGCGACCTTCTTGCTGTAAGGCGACAGCACTAACTACTGCGCCATTGTGTCGCCCCTACCTTTCAAGTCTTCAAGTCTTATTATTTTATAGATAAACATAAAAACCACTGCCTCCATGCCTTTTTTATGCCTTTTTTTCACAAGGTACATATATGCAGGAATCCTAAAGGTAAAGCCCAAACTAATTGCGTGGATCATGCACGCCTTTGTTAATATTACAAAGAGAATAAATATATTTACCTGATTCAAACACTTTGGACAATGTTTGAACAAAATTTAAAAACTCGTAAAAACGTGATTAAGACTTTTTAATACCTTTTAAGGGACTTCATATTTCATAATTGCTTTATCAACTTTTAATACTTTTTTAAGACCCTGTGGACACCCTGTTTCAGTTCATTCATGGCAATTTGCATTTGTATGTTATTACTATTAGCAGTATTATTTAGTATATGCATATTTATGTTTGTTTTAATAAAAACAAGTTTAGATGTGCCCACCTGTCGGGTTTTGGAGATGTGCATCACAATATGGGGCATAAGAATAGGATGTGTGTCTGGATATGTCTCCGTTTTTGGACCATACTTTGTTATTATTGTTTATTTATTCATTTGCTAAAAATTAGAAGTGAATTTAGAAATAGTTTTGAAACAAAACTTTGCGCTTAACAAACTAAATTAAATATGTAGGCTAATAAAAGTAAAGGAATAAAGAGTAAAAGTAAAAAGAAATTAAAGAGGCCGAATGGAGGAGGTTCGTTATTTATCCTTGTAATGCAGATGCTCTGTTTAACTATTTTCTTGCTATTGAAGCATTCAGTTTTTCCACTTACAAAGTCTGCCATGTAAATAGTGAATGCTCCATGGTGCAACGCAACTGACTCTTAAAGAGAATGGGAGATGAGACAGATTGCTTTAATGCACATTATGCGCAAAACACTGGGTGCTTTAACTCAACTCATTAAGGCCCTGTTCACACTGTCAGGTCTTGATGCCCAATTCTGATTTGGTGCTTATATACAACATCGCGCATGCATAAAAGTGGGTTCTAGCGCCACGCTAGCCACGAATTGTCTTGCCTTTAGCTCTGCAAAATATATGAAGTTCGCCCAACTTTAAAATGATTTTAGGGCGGAGGGAAAGAGCCGTCATCACAGCTTGCGCCTATGGTTTATATATGGTGTTTTCCACCATTCAGAGGAATTTGTGGGTATGAGAGAGATCTCAGGTCTAATGGGTGCAAATTGTGGCGACTGACCCCTTTGCTCCTCCATGTTTCCTCTGTTGTTGTTGTTTACCACTTCAGTGTCTCAACATATGCTCTTTCTTCCACGTCATTAAACCACGGAGAAGTACCATGCAAGTTTATCGACGTACAAAACCGAATGCCTCAATATATCTGGTCTGCATGTTTACATGATAGTCGCATTGTCACATATCCGATTTATATATCTGATTTATTTCTACATATGAAGGAGCCCTGAAACCAATCTCTGAATATCAGAATGCATGAATTTTTTTTCGTGTTTACACGGTCATAGAACAAATCCGATCTGTGTTACATATGATCAAAATATCGGGTTTGGGTCACATTTAACTGGCAGTGTAAACAGGGGCTTAGAGAATAAGCACAACATATAAATGCCCTTTATGCTCTTGCTCCATGTGCTTTAGACTTTTCGCCTTGATTATTATAATGACTCATCATTCTCGAGTCAATCAAAATGAAACAGTTATTTAAGAACAACCTATTACTAAAAGAGGTGGTTAGTGAGTGGTTAGGCAGTTAATGTAGAAGATGAACACTAATTCACATAAACAATGCATATTTAAACAAACTTGTTTGCAATATAACTTTTACATTACTCTGTATCTAAAATTTCATTTAAACAAAATTCAGTGACACACCACATAGTACAGTGTCTTAATTTATGACTTGATTGAATGATGTCTTTGTTATCACTTTACAAAAACCATCCGCTGGTTTTGTAAAAGCGCGTCATGCTTTCGGGTACAATTGTTCTATCATGCTGTATGGCGAGACTCAACAAATGGTAATAATAACGGTTTACAAAGTAATGTAATACTTTTGAAAATCACTATTGCAATATCACCATGCCTAATATCAGATACCAAAAAGCAATTCATTTTTGATCAATCAAATATTGGTTGTCTGGGATGCAGCAAGTCCAGAGACTTGATGTACATCATCCTTTTATATAGAAAATTCACTTTAATATGTGAAATGAATAGAAAGTGATCATAAACAAGTGTTTTCTCTATTCGAATAAGCAGCATCTTGGACCCGGATACAGTATTCCATACATTATGACATAACGAACGGATAGAGCACTAAATAAGTCAGGTTTTCTATGCATTTATGTATTGAATAGCTTTGCTATTTTTGTACAACAGGTGGTAGAATGAAATAAGTATTTGAACATATATAATACTTTACAATTTATAATCAATAAATTGATCCAAAATATTATTGGGGTAAAATGTGACCAAATGTTGTGACCCATATATATTATAAATTGAAAAGTCTTTTACATTATTTCCTTCACAAATAAAGGATCGAAAGCTGTTTTAATTGTAGTACTAGAAGTTCTCACCTCCACACAGTTGCTGTTGATGTCCCTATGAGATGTATGGCACATGTATTGTTTAAGCTGCTGCAAGCTGTTCAGCACTGCCTGTGTAAGCAGTGTGCCCCGTTGCCGAACACAGCCTTCCTGAGGCAGAGAACGAAGCTCCTCCACACAGGACAGCAGACGTGTCAAATTCCCTTTAACTTGCTGGTGAAGACAATGGGAAAAAAGGTTAATTTGGAACATTAAAAAACAGATACAGTTGAAGTTAAAATTATTAGCCCTCCTGTTAATTTTTATTTTAAATCATAATTTCTCAAATTAAATATTACAAAGCAATGATTTTCACAGTATTCCAATAGTTTTTTAGAAGTTATTATAAATTAATTGATATTATTAAAATTAACCATAATGTTTAGAAATATATATAAAAAAAATCATCTTTACATTAAACAGAAATAAAATATTCAGGGGGGCTAATAATTCTGACTTCAACTGTAAATTTGTCATGTATAATGCATGAATATAAATACACATATACTCTTCCTCACCACAAAAGGTAGGAGGCACTCCAGTTGTACACTTATGGCAAAAACACTCAGTAGTGGTAGACGAACAGGCCCTGCCAGACTGCTGGTCAAAAAAAAGAAATTTTCCAGGGCCTGACACAGAACAGTGCACGTCTCTGACCACCAGGGTGGGGATGCATCTACAATCAACACACGAGAAGGTTGTCTGGTAAAGGATGATGAACTGCATGCTTGGAGAACTGAGGAGGAGCAGGATCTATTTCTGGCACTCATGATTCTCCTATAAATTGGAACATGAATAAAGACAACATTGTAAACTAACTAAAATCTCATTTAAAAATATTACTGAAAAAACACAACAGGCATTTGATATTCATTTACTTAATTCACAATTTCTTTAAATTTCTTTCTTTTTTCTTTTTTTTTTTGAGGAAAAATAATTTCACACTACATGCTTTTTTAGTAACCTAAATTAAAACTTACATGTACATAAAACAATATGGATGTGGGGGGAGTGGTTGATGCCAGTAATACAATGTCTAATGTAATACTTCAACTATAACGTGAATACTTAAACAGGGATACATTTCCCAAAACCATCGTTAGCCTACTAAGGTCGCAAGTTCTGTTGTTACAAACATAGTTTGTTGATTTGGCATTCCCCAAATCCATTGTTCCAACAAACATTCTCAAACTGCGTCACAAACTTTTACACTTGCAACCTCTAGAGCTGTAGTTAGAAACAGTTCCTGGCTGTGTTCTATTCTGTTATCCGCTTATATGCCCTATTCCTTTCGAACGTTCCAACATTTAAACTTGAAATGATAAAAAAAAAGTAATCTCTCTTAGTTGTAATTTGCTTTTAAAGTATTTTTTACAGTTCAGTTTTATCGATCTTCATGTTTACAATTGCACTCCCTTCACAGAGCACTTTGAAAACATTTATGTAATTTTGAAAAGCAGCCGTGGCTCATGACGAAAGCTAAAGATGACCTATTATTTAAAAGCAGAATTTACATTACGTCTCCAAAGCTTGTGAAAACAAAACATATACATAAATTAAAACTATAAACGTATGCTATATATATATATATATATATATATATATATATATATATATATATATATATATATATATATATATATATATATATATATATATATATATATATATATAGCATACGTTAATGGTTCTAATTTATGGTAAGTTATTTATTAAGAAATGTGTCTGTAGCCTACCATTTATGACATGGGCCTAGTGGTTAGAACATTTAATAACAATAAAATAATAATAATCATAATAATTATTGTTATTATTACTTTTCTTAATAAATAGCCTACTACTGTATATTACAACTATTAACAATTTATATGATTTATATGAGATTAGAATACGTGCATAGAACATGGAATATTCTCAATAATATTTGTACAGGAAACATAGGACCTATATGTGCCGTTTACATATACTTTAGTTAAAATAGAAAACAAGTGCATATTTTTATCAAAACTAATATTGGATTTTTTATGCATATTTGTGTAAAACAATATAATTGTATACAAAAAAATAATGGGCATCTTCTTTAAAGAAGAAGATACTTAGCCCCGTTTAGAGCGTCATTATGGAGGTTTTACCTTATAACTAACTTAGTTCAAACGATGGATTTGTGAAAGAGAAACTATGGGTTTAGAGAAACACTAGTCACTATGATAGTTCAGCCATGAGTTATGTCGTTGTTTGGGAAACACACCCCAGGACAGAATGTATTGTAATATTACCACAATAATGGAACATTATAGAGTTAATCACAGTCAATATGAACAAAATGTTCCTCTGAGGAAAAAAAAGAAGAAGACTGAAAAATAGACTCCATTCCTTTTTTCAAAAGCAATGAAACAAAGAGCGATATTGTTGGCTATATCAGGGCAGATGGGGCAAATTGGTTAAATAAGGCACAAGCTCTTTGCAATCTAAGGACTCATCAATGGGATCCCACTTGAAAAGAGAGCTCTTTGAGAGCTGTAATGTTGAGCCTCGGGCCGTTCTCGGCGCTTAAGCACGACACATGCGACAAAAGAGACTTTGTCCGCTCTAAAAACAGCTCCATAGACTCGCTACCCCGAGATGAGCCGTAGATAGTGCTGATGAGAAAGCTAAAGGATGAAGACGGAAAAAAGGAGCAGGTGTTTTTTTAGTTTTCCGTACAGTTCAGTGTTGACAATACTCACGAGCTGTCAGTCGATAAACTTCAGAAGGGGTTTCGTTTGTTTTCAATCCCAGTGCGGAAGTACAATAAAAATAACTATAGGGATATTATTTGAGAAATATGTATATTTATTTTTTAACTTCATGTATATTTAGATAATGCGACCTAACGTTAAATCTCGCGCGAGCATGATTACCGCGAAATTCCAGATGGTTCATATAGGCCAACGTCAGTTACAACAGTTACGTTATTACATAATTTTCTATAACGTTACATAAAGTGGTTAATTATTCTCAAATGAATAACGTTATATACCTTCAGTTTCCTACAGTCATGAATGAAGGAACTAACGTTACACCTGAAATATTTCCTCCGATGACTTTCAAACCCGGACACCCTTCCAAACTCTGGCTCATTTGTAAACAAATCATTTGAGTCGAATCTTGGGAATGATATGAATCAGGTATGAATCGATTCTCGAATGAATGGTTGTTTTTAACTGTGTCGTTGAATTCAGTAGTGAGTGAAGGTTTATAATATAATATAATATAATATAATATAATATAATATAATATAATATAATATAATATAATATAATATAATATAATATAATATAATACATTCTAATGTAATGTAATATAAAATAAAATAAAATAAAATAATATAATATAATACAATACAATGTAATGTAATGCAATATAATATAATATAATATAATATAATATTATATAATATAATATAATATAATATAATATAATATAATATAATATAATACTAATATAATATAATATAATATAATATAATATAATTTAATATAATATAATATAATGGCGACGTGGTGGTGCAGTAGGTAGGGCTGTCACCCCACAGCAAGAAGGTCGCTGGTTCGAGCCTCGGCTGGGTCAGTTGGCGTTTCTGTGTGGAGTTTGCATGTTTTCTCTGCGTTCGCATGGGTTTCTTCCGGGTGCTCTGGTTTTCCCTACAGTCCAAAGACATGCGGTACAGGTAAATTGGGTAAGCTAAATTGTCCAAAGTGTATGAGTGTGAATGAGAGTGTTTGGATGTTTCCCAGAGAAGGGTTGCGGCTGGAAGGGTATCCCTTGGGTAAAAACATGTGCTGGATAGGTTGGCAGATCATTCCGCTGTGGCAACCCAGGATTGATAAAGGGACTAATCCGAAAAGAAAATGAATGAATATATAATATAATATAATATAATATAATATAATATAATATAATATAATATAATATAATATAATATAATATAATATACAACTATAAAGCATAGAGTGTGTACATTAACAAATTTTAATTCTTTTTTTTTTACAAAATACAATTTAAAAATTCTTCAACTCTCCAGGTGCAGTTTCACAACTATCATGTAATGGGGTAAGTAAAATTATGAAATCTAATCTGTGCTATTCACTTTCCTGTATGGATAAAATTTGTGATTTTGCACAGGTTGCAGACTCACTTACTGGAGCCTGAAGAGGCTTTAGCTGAAGGCTGTGTTGTGAAATCAGTACTGACACATGAAGACGAATCATCTCTGCATTATAGGCAGAAGTCAGCGTGAAGCTCCCACATCTGTTCATTGGAGATAACGGAAAGCAAGCAGAGGCTTCAATCCCAGCAGTGACGTTGTTGCCAAAATTGCCAAAATGGAAATTCAAGCTTTGGAATGCTTGGGGGCATTTCATCTCAAAATAGTGTGTCTGTTATGAAGGAAATGGGAAGTGAAGACAGGCCATTTAAACAAGAAGTTTAAGATGTTTTGCATTGTGGAACTTAATTTGACACTATAATACCAGAAACAATTTAACATCTCAGTAAGCATTCCAGCTGAATACCACTAAAGTCAAACTTAAGATTCCCATGGCTTTAAGGTTTTAATGGTTGCAGCGGGAAGCATATCTGTCAGTAAAACCATGTAACTGCTAGTTCAGTCCACTGTGGCAACCCCTGATAAAGAAGGGAATAATAAGACGAAAAAAACTGAGTGGGTGTTTAATGTTTAGAGATGATATTACCAACACTGTCAATCATAAATGTGAATATGTTTCATATTAAAAGTAAATTCATACAATGAAAATCTATCACATTTAAAAGTAAATGGGGTCGGATCCAAACGCAGCATGTATTAGGATGGTTAGACCGGCAAGGTACAAAAAAGGGACAGATGGTTCCATGAAGGTAATCAGTAAACAGGCAAAGAGTCAAGGCATGCATAACAAACAAACATATAAAACAAACTAGGGTCAAAACACAGTATGACAATCCAGGAAATGCACTGAAATGTTTACTACAGGGAAACAAGACAGCATGGAAATCAGTGTATGTGGTGTATAAATAGTTCACGAATTAGTCCTGATGAGTGTGTAATTTTGGAGGAGACCTGAAACTGGTGTGTAACTGTGGGGCATGATGAGATATGTTGTTCCGGAGAATGGCCAATATTATCTGGATGCAGCCTTTATGATGCAAGCTAGGCTTGCATCACTCAGTGATGCAATGTCAGACACAATGCACTTAATGGAGTAAGTGACGTCACTGTGACGGGTAGGGTTAGGGGTGGAGTTAGGTGAGTGCATTAAAAAGCATTGGATGCAGCTCAGATTGCACTGCACCAGGTCTGCATCCAGACCCCTCTCAGAATGGCAGGGAGTGTTCTCTAGTGATCTGCAAGGGGTACATCACTGGTGATCATAGCAGCATGAAATTAATCTTATTGTTTTATTTAAGTTTTTTAAAGGTTGATCCCAATTGCCACTGGCTTAAATTCCTTTTTTTAATTATCTGTTATAAAGTTTATATCTTTTAATGATTCATGTGTTCCACCTCTGTGTATCTTTTATGTTCATGTGGTAACACTTTATCATGGTTTAAGAAGGTCTAAATCAGGGGTGGACAAACTCGGTCCTGGAGGGCCGGTGTCCTGCACAGTTTAGCTCCAACTCTAATCAAACACACCTGCTTAGATTTCTGGTGATCTTAAAGACACTGATTAGCATGTTCAGGTGTGTTTGACTAGTGTTCGAACAAAACTCTGCAGGGACACCGGAACCTCGAGGATCAAGTTTGCCCATCCCTGGTCTAAATAATTGAAATCACTTCAATTTCACTTTATTAGTAAAAAAAAAAAATAATAATTGGGTCACAGTACTTAAGTGAAAGTCTTGTGCCTCGGCTTACTACCTACATTTGTTCACAAGTAAAGCATTCATCATAAATTGCTGTTTGACAAAATGATAAAATGAATTAGATAAGATTTATGTAAGCCATAAAAGCCATATGACAAAATGTATTTTGTGGGAGACATGAAAACAGTTTCAAAGACAACTTTTTTCATAATCTTCTGAACATATTGAGAATTAGACCACCACTTGCTTCCTTGTCCTGTGTGTTTGTTCTCAGAATACTTTACTGTTTCATTTTCACTGCTTCAGTCAAGTTGATTTCTATTTCAGTTGCAGCTGGGATCAGAACATGGATGTCGCATTCATGAGTGCAAAGTGTTTCATTTATTCATCTCTTTTGTTGCCATTATTTGTAGCACATGGCTGTACTTGCAGCAACACGCTGTTGTTTTATGTGAACACACAGTTAATAAGTGCTCTCATTGGTTAATATTTTCTTCATCTAATAAATCCCTTGCGCCTCAGAAAGCAATGGCGTTTGAAGGTGTCAGACGAGGAGTACAGACACTCTTGATTCTGAAGGTCATTAATAATATAATAACACTAATACTTAAACAGTAAGGCGTTTTATAATGACCAAAACAACATTTCAGATTTTTACAGTGTTCTCAGCCTGACGGTTTATCCATTCATGCACATTTTCATCATCACATGATCTATTTTAACAAAATCACATGACCTTTTTAATGTGCATGCTGGATCGGTAAAAGTGTTTCCATCGCAGTTTATGCGCATCTTTTCTTATCGAATAAAAAGTTTATCCTACTCAGTTATGGGTATGTTTTTTATGCGCATTTTCAAAATGTATGTGCATCATGCCTATTCCATCAATCGTTTTTTTATGCGCATATGCAAAATGTTCATAAAAATAGGTGGATGGAAACATAGCTACTGTGGTCACACTGCACTTTTTGCCCCATAGACTTCCATGTATACACATTTGAATGCGTAAGACCGGAAATGCAAGCTCGTGCGACAAGTTTCTTAGTTCACTGTGTTCAAGTTTAAGTTTGGTAAACTTTGACCTGTGAAATTGCATCACATGGCTGCATGTGACCTATCGAAGATTAAAACATGATCTCTCTGTAAAAAAACTTGAAATATGAACCATTCGCTCGCTTTTGTAATGTTCAAACATCTTGTTTAATCCTGCCCCTTTTCGCTGTTTTATTCAACAGAATTTTGTATACTTAAACTCTAGTGTGACCACGGCATTAGTTTGTTTGTGCCATGTCCTCTCGTTGATTGTCTAATCCCTCCCACCTTGTTATTCCATTTTTAGCTTATTCTGTTTTCCTGTTTGTCTTCATTTGTTCTTGATTAACGCTTCCTTAAGTCTGCTACCCTGTGCCAGGGTAAAGTGTAGATTGGATACAGCTGCGGATATGCACATCAATATAGCATCATTTTATTAACACTTTATAACAATAATTACTATTCTAACATTACTGTGATGATTGGGTTTAGGGTTGGGGTTAATGAAATACAATTTATTGGGTAATTTAATAAATAACAAATAATACTCAGTACAACTAATATTTTACATTACTGTGACAGCTGGGTTTAGGGGTGGAGCAGGGGTAGACATTAATAAAAATACAATAAATGGGAAATTTATTTAATTATGTAAATAATTTTAGTTAATTTCTGGCCGCAACCTTATCTGATCTAGCAACAACCCTGTGCCAGTTCATTGTCGATGCTCTAGTGTTCTTTTTCCTGTCATGTCCTTTAAGTCCTGTCCTGCCAACCTAGTTGGTCTTTTTGTTATGTTTTCCTCCTGAGGGTTTTTATTGCTTTTTAATTTTTTGATTTTTAATAAAGACGGCCTAAAAAATATCATCTGAGCACAGGTGTCCAGAATAAAATAAATAAATAAAAAAGAGGCAAAATATTTTTCATCTTAAAAGGTAGATTATATAGTGTCCTTATGCTAATTTGGGTTAATTCTATGTTAATATAGTGTGCAAGAGTTCATTCTGTAAAAATATATATATATATATATATTGTTTTGTTTTGTTTCAATTTGTTTTGTAAATTGGCCTACTCCTCTGCACATGGGCTTAAAATGTATATACTTAGGGGTACCACAAAAAAATGTTAGGCCCTATGAAAAATTTTAGGTTGAAGTGTGAATGAGAATAGCAGTGGTGTGTAGAAGTGGTGATGGTTTCCCCTCATTATCCTATTCATGAGTCTACCATGCTGCCTGATTAAGTCTTAAGAAAATGGAGGTAGTAATGGGTAAAATGGAAAAAGGAAAACCTTCAACAGCTTTTCCTTTAAAAAAGTTGTTCTTTTTGATAAAAGCTTTTGAGACATGTCTTAAATACACAGTCTAAATGAAAAAGCAGCTAAAAAGCCACACTGCATTTATATTTTATCCAAAAAAATTAGAAGGCTACAGTTTTCTGTGTGTTTCTTTTTCAGTCACCCCTTGTTCATACCCCTCAAAAATCATCAAGTGCTATTGAGAATCAAGGCTCTTCTATTGCAATTGGTGCAAGAATTTTTAAAATCCTAATCCATTCCTGTTGTCATGGAAATAGTCCTCTCAGAGCTTTTGAAAATTCTTGCATGAAAGATGATTATGAGGGGGTTGGATTGGAGTCATAGTCTTGCAGAAGAAGAAAAAAAAAGTGGTGAAAAAAATCAGATGATTGAAGCTTTATTTCTAAAATGCTGAATTAGCATGTTTGCATTTAGAATATAAAAGCCCATTTATTAAACATTTTGAATAGCTGGATGGCACTTTTTAAGAAGATTTGAAAGGAGAAGATTTAAAATAAAAAATATTATAATTATATTATATTATAATGTGCTTGCTGGGTTTTATTTACAAAGCAATTATTTTGTTTGTTTATTTATTTGTTTTATTTAATTTTTACTATTAATTATTTATTCAGTGATACCTTTTTATCCATACAGTATATTCCAGTTGGGTCCAGTGTGGATTGTTATAATACATTTTACTGTCCAGCAAAATAAAGTCAGACAGGTTTGTATAATGTTGGAGAGTAAATAACACAAATTGATATTTTGCATGAACTCTGCTTTTAAGTCAAATATTATTTACTTACACTTATTATCATACAGTATGTTGTCTTACATCACAGAATATTGTTGAAAAGTGTAGGATTTTCCTGGTAACTAGGCATCTTTAAAAATGCCCAAAAACAAACAACATAGAACAGCACCCCTGTGGCAGAAAGTGTCACCGTTGAAACAAGAAGTGGTCCAGCCATGACAAAAACTGAAATAAATTGCTTTAATTAACTAAAACACATTGCCCATTTTTCACAGACAGATAAACTGTATGAAGATCATCATCAGTTCTCTTATATTGTGCTTTTCTTAAATTGAATTAGTTTTTGTTAAACGTTATCATCCAACAGCAATGGGATCAAACTGTAGAATCTATTTATTAAGTGTGTTGCTTTAATGCTCACAATAATTCATAGCCTTTCTTCCATGTCCGAAGAGGAGTCTACTTGCCTCTTTCAAGAGGAAATAAGAAAAAGTGGGCTGAGGAACCTGACCTCTGAAGTCCTTCTTTTTTTCCAAACTGTGATCTTAATTTGAAGTTGGGTAAATGAGAACAGCAGAGCATGGCCAATGAGTAATTTCTGTATTAAAATAGGGGATTTCATTTCTTGAATTCACTGCAGGTACAAAATATGATACAAAGTACAATTGAAATGGGCATTATGCAAACTAGAGATATAGAATCCATTCAAAAAAATTCTAAGTGCCTTTCACATGTGAGTAGTTCAGGCTCTGAATACAAAAGGAAATCTCTCTCACTTCCACTGTTCTTCTTGCTTCCTCCCCCCTGCCCACTCTGGTATTAAACTGCAGTAAACTCCTCCAAGAGTCTCAGCACTGGTTTCTTCAGTTACAGTCCTGGTTTTTCACAGGACAGGAAGCAGGTAGTGGAGATGTGTGGCCCCAGGTCAGAAAGAACAGGAACAGGATGTCAAACCCTCAAAGACTGACTTTTCAGTCTGTAAAAACAGTACTGTACTGTCAGGAAGGAAAGTTAAAGTCTCCAACTCATACAAGAAGGGTTGTCTACAGGTTCAAACAAGTAATCTCATTTGGCAATTCATTTGACAAAGACCCAAAAAGTATTAGGTGAACTTTTATTACATAGGGAGCAAATTAAATCTGAAAAGTATAAAAACACTGACTGAAAGAAGAAGGAGTGCTCAGTGTGCTTCTTAATATTTCTTTGAATTTTGTCTTGGGGAACTTTAATCACCTGTTAATAGACATAGTTGGCAAAACTATACGTATGTTAATTTTCTTATATTTTTACAATAATAATTAAATAATAATGACAACCAGACTCACTAGAGGGCACTAGCTATATAAATACTTTACCAGCTATTAAGTCAGATTTTTTGTTTTGTATACTGCACACTGAATCTGAAATTTTCATCTGTAATGTTTGCATGTTAAAAAATAAATTCAACCTCATGTTGTGTCATTCATATAGACAAACAGCCTTCGAAACTTCATCATAAAAATTTAAAACACGTTAGGCTTTTTTCCGTTTTTCAATTCATAAAAAGCACTTTGAGAGGTGTTTTGACAGTTCAGAGCCACGGTACAAGTAAAATGCAAAAATACAAGGGCAAAATACAAAATGCTGTCGCTTGAGTCATAAATAATTTTATGACAAACACAGTGCATGATATAAGACAGAATGTGATAGACAGTTGAGAACCGCTTTGCTGAATGTAGTGACTGATGCACATTTCACCTGCTGCTGTTTTGGTGTGTGTGCCTATACATTTGACGTACTGCCCATATAAATTATAATAAAACCATTGTCCACTTTTATTTCGTTGCTTCGATATGTCAACGTGGCCAGCATCTATTATAATTTTTATGGGTACATTGAAGAGAGGAGAATAAAGTATCACTGCTTGAATTGACTCCAAAATGTTTTGCATTTTTTTGAAATGGATTAATTGATAGGCATTGGAATTAGTATGTAAGGCACGTGAAAATTTTTTTCATGTGAATATGAAAAAAACACACAAAAATGTCGGACTTCAGTGTGCAAAGACCCTAAAAGTGCATTCCTAAGTGTTTTCCCAAGTTTCCTGCATGGTCCTGTGGTACACCTTTCTGTGTTTTGTATTTTTGTGTTTTGGCTATTGTTGGCTATTATATAACAATATTGACAGGACAATTAACAGTTTATAACAGAGGTGGTCAATAGTTTGTATTGGCTACAAGTGGGTATCACCACATAATAATTTATATTAAACATGTTGGATTTATATTATTTTTAAATGTACACAGCAACCTTTTGACCAAGGAAAAATAGTACTTAATAATCGGGATCTCTTTGATTGATCAAAGGTTTAGTTTATGTTAATGCAACCTGCATTTTTAACATGTATTCTGCAATATATAACACTCTTAAAGATACCTTTACCTTATTTTTAAATGCTGAAACCAGCAGATAATACATTTTCTTTCATATTATAAAATTACATTGATTAGGTATATACTTTTTTATCCTTTATATCGTATATTTACACTTGGTCTGCAAGTAAACCTGACTTTGAAAGATTCATCATTTAGACAAACATCTATGGTCTAATGACAGAAAACAGATGGGCCCCAGTGAGGATCTGGACTATTGAAAAACAGTCATAAAACATTTGATGATTTCTTTAGAGAAATGAACTCGTTAAAAAATTGAAGTCATGCCCGCAATTCGATTTTGTTCAGTCACTGTAATAAAATTGGAAAGAGAGAGAGAGAGAGAGAGAGAGAGAGAGAGAGGGAGAGAGAGAGAATCTGCCAGTTGGTACTAAGCATTCTAATGCAGTGTCACATCTCACCATTCTGCCAGCAAGCTGTGAGGCCTTATGGTTCTTTTAGAGAGATGCATGCCGGTACTGGATGTGTCTGGTCAGGCTTGGCTGCACACATGACAGAGGCAGTTGAGCTTAATCTCCTTCCTCCTCCTCCAGTGACTCTCACTGAGACGTCTCCCTGCAAGTGTCTGTCAACTTTACCTGCCCCACATATATTTAGAGAAGGCTTTTTAATATTGCAGTGCATTTCTCCATGATGTTTCAAATGCATTATTCAATGGCTGCTAAATTTAAATGGAACCAAATATCTTTTAGGTATCAGACTGACGGTTAATTCTGAATTAAATTTCAATCAGATTATTGTGATTTTATGAAGGCAGTAAACAGATACAGTATTAGCATGTGGTTATTTTCTTGTGTAATGCTATTGCTTTTTTTATAGATAATAAAGAGTGCACTGTATTTAATGTCATCACTATTTACTGATTTATTCATTTGATATAATGCATGTACCTGATTTTTCCAGTTTTTGTCACATGACCCTTTACAAATCATGTTTATACTGTATACTGTGTTTTTAGGATCATTCAGAATAATTAAGTAAATTATTAATAAACTATTGAAATCAATGTTTATATATCCTATTGGTCAGGTGCATAGTAATGGTTATGTTAATAAACGCTTTATTAACTCAACTTATCTAATCTAAAGTGAAACCCATTCATGCTTCGTAAATCCCTCATAAATGACAATTAAAGGCTCAGTATCACAGGAACAAAACATCTTTGCAATCCTGTCTAAAAATAAAATTACTGTAAAATTACTGTTAAAATTGGATAAAACAACAACAATAAAATATTTTATCAATATTTTATAAGCATAAATAGTCCTCAATTTAGATTAGGTCACAAAACTGGATGAAGTTAAGTTAATAAAGAATTTATTAACATACAAATTAACTATTAGTATATGCCTGAATAATAAGAATTGTAAATGTTAATTTTAATAGTTTATTATTCATTTACTAACTAATTCTGAATGATCTTTAAAAACCACCAACTGTTCTTAAATAACTGGTTTGTAAATAATGCAATACTTAATGTAGAATTGAAAAATGAATTATTAACAAAGTATGAAAATACAATTATTAAGCGCATTAGATTTGTGTAAAAGTCAAGAATACAGCATTTGTAGCTGCAGTTATAAACTGCTTAATAAAGTTTATTAATGTAAAGTTAATGCTTAACAAATGATGAATTCACTAATGCTTAATAAATGATTCATAGTGTGTTATTATAAAGTGTTATCCATTTTTTTAACATTACATTGGTTATTATGTGCAATTATTCACACTGGGTATAGAGGAGAACTGATTGGTCAGTATACCATTGCCAGTGATAATACAATTAGCTATCTATGTGAGTATCTGCCATCCAAAGAGCTTAGCTTCACTTCACCCATAGGGTCAGCAAGTGCATCTCTCTTCTTCTTGCTGTGTCTCTTTTTCTCAGATTTTGTCCTCACATGCTTTAAAGCATGAGATGTCTCAGGTGAATCTTACTGCCACATTATTTAATCATAAGAGTACACTCTAACACTAAAGCAGAGCAACACTTGAATCATTTTCAAAAGTGAGGAGAGCATATAGGCACAAACATTATGAAATGTAAATTTGATGCTTTAATTCTATCATGTTCCCCAGTTCAGTATACGTAAATATAAATGTAACAAGACAAACAGAAGGAGGTTTGGATTAAATTTAGCCTATTCATGGCAGAAACGACAAGAAGCCATTGCATTGCTTGGATCTCTAAGCCCAAATGGCAAGGAGCCAGTCTCGTTCATGACATCACAGATTCACAGCAGTGCTCAAGCCTTTGTGTCGCTTTTAACTATATGCCTCCATGGCTTCATTGTCCGCGGTGATTATTTCAGTTCCCCCTGTAGGCTTTGCATTTTTACCATTGAATACTGCACGATGAAACCTGCTGACTTGATCAAAAATGTATTTTCTTTTTTTCTATCTATTTTTAGATGGTTTAATTGGGGTCACATGCATTTTTTGGACCTCAAATTGTAAACACTATGAATAATTTTTAAGTACTATTATTATTATTATTATTATTATTATTATTATTATTATTAATAATAATAATAATAATAATAATAATAATAATAATAATAATAACTAAAAACCTTTTTAGTTAACTAATTATCTACAAAGTTAGCCTTCTTCCTGGTAAATGAAAAAAATGAAATATTTAAGAAGATTTTATTTAATCTTCTTTTGATTTTACTGTTCATTTAAGGTGAAAGACCTTAAACACAACCGCAAATAATACAGTTTCCTGGCCAAATCTTTCAATAATCAGTCAATCAATAAATGTCAGCCTTATGTTGTGGATGTAATATTTACATATTACAAATATAATATTTAAGCATCTTGGTTGCTCAGTGGTTAGCCCTGTCACCTCACAGCAGATGGTTTCTGGTTTAAGCTCCGGCTGAGTCAGTTGGCATTTCGGTGTGAAGTTGTATGTTCTCTCCGTGGTAGCGTGGGTTTCCTCCAGGTGCTCCAGTTTCCCCCAAGTCCAAAGACATGCGCTATAGGAGAACTGAATAAGCTACTTTGGCCATATATGAGTGTGAATTTAAGAGTGTATGGGTGTTTGCCCGTGCTGGGTTGTGGCTGGAAGGGCATCTGGGCGTAAAGAATATGCTGGATAACTTGGTGGTTCATTCTGCTGTGGATACCCCTAATAAGTTAAGGGACTAAGCTAAATAAATAAATGAAATATAATATTTATACCATTCATTTTCTTTTCCACTTAGTCTCTTTATTAATCAGGGGTCACCAACTTAACCAGCATATGTTTTATGCAGCGGATGCCCTTCCATGCTGCAACCCAGTTTGGGAAACATCCATACACAATCATTTAAACGCATATACTATGGTCAATTTTAGCTAATTTCATTCACCTACTGCGCATGTGTTTGGACTATGGGGGAAACCGGAGCACCTGGAGGTAAACCCACGCCAACACAGGGAGAACATGCAAACTCCACACAGAAATGCCAACTAACCCAGCCGGGGCTCAAATCAGCGACCTTCTTGCTGTGAGGCAATCATGCTACCCATTGCGCCACCATGACATCTGATATTTATACCAATCATGCATTTTTATTTTTATTGTCTAATTGTTTAATCTGTGTGACTGTTTAAGGAGGTTTTGAAGCAAATATGTTATAATGTAACCAGCAGTCAGTACAAAACATAATGAAATTCCTTAAACCCCTAAAACTGTTAATATACTTCTTGTATTGATAACTGACTCTCATTATTTATTGTTATTTATCAGGTATATTTATTTTAATGTATTTCTATATTTTTTTCTGAATTAATCATTTGGCCGCCACAACATGAATTGCCTGAATTGGTAATTAAATGCTTTGGAGCAACAGTGAAGCTAGTATTACTAAAGACAATAAAAAACATGCATTGAAAGAGCAGGCTTTTATTAACTCATCACTCACAGCAGCACAGTAACACTTCAGGTTTCATTCATGTCAGGGATTGTGTACATTTTGTTTTTAAATAAAGAAAGCTGTCTGAATTAAAGAGGTATAAACAAAACGTAAGGTAGTGTTATTGTGCTACAAATTTGAACAACATTGAAATAATTTTAACAGCACTTTTAAAGAAGTGACCAGTACGTTTTTTAATTATTTTAATCTAACTTTCTTGAAATCATAATCCAGGATTGACTGGTCTTAATCCAACAAAGAAATGATCACTTCTGTCTGGATAGCCTAGACATGACCTAGACTGTTTTGGGTCCGGTCTCATCTAGGTCTTATTTCTATCCCTGTTAAGCAGCAAGGCAGTGTAGGAATACATCAATCACATATGCACAAGCTATTATGATCAGCACAAAATCACAGACATGGAAATGGAAAAAATAAAATAAAAGTGACAAGAATGATCATATAAAAACACAAATCTTCTAAAATGTTATTTTTCATTTATTGTGGTTATTGTTAATATTTCCTTTGGCAATCATCCTGTGTCTATATCTCTTCATTGTTCTAATAGGGATTAGTGATCCCTGCTGAGAAAGATCTTAGTAAGCTGCATGATCACAAGCGAGACACTTTTACCAGATTTACAGTGGAAAATCTGTCTGTTAGTCTGATCATAACAGCTTTACTAAATGTTATCTTTGACCTTAATATCCTGTTTTCCATAACATACATTGTTTTCATCTCTATGTTCTATTTGGGTTTTGAAACAGAAACACAAAGAATGTCTTTAATATTAAAAGCTGGAGTTGATTAATTATGTCTTTTCTATATGACAAATGATTTTAAATAATGTTTCCTATTTGAAATATAACAAACAAACATAAAAGGTCCTGCATAAGGTGGCATGGTGCTCTGTGGTTAGCCTCACAATAGGATGGTCTCTGGTTCGAGTCCCTACTAGGTCAGTTGGCATTTCTGTGTTGAGTTTGCATGTTCTCCCCATGCTGGCAGGGGTTTCTTCCGGGTTCTCCGGTTCCCCACAGTCCAAACACATGCACTACAGGTAAATTAAATAAGCTAAATTGGCCGTAGTGTATGTGTGTGTGTGTGTGTGTGTGTGTGTGTGTGTGTGCGTGTGTGTGCGTGTGTGCGTGTAAGAATGTATGGGTGTTTCCCAGTGCTGGGTTGCAGCTGGAAGGGCATCCAGAATAGTTGGCGATTTATTCCTCTGTGGCGACCTCTGACATAGAAACTAATCTTAAGGAAAGTAAATGAATGAATGAATGAATGAATGTCCTGTGTGAATTATTTAATATTATTTTGACTTATACAATTCACTTTCACGATGTGTGTCTACTGTCTATTTGCGTGAAAAGAAAAAGGCTCAGAAAAAACTGATTGAAGTATAAAAACTCAATGACTAATAAGAGAGTTTAAAAGCAAAGTAAAAGGTTAAGCTCAAATACAGCTTTGACTCTTAAGCCCAAAATGAAAAAAAAAAAAAAAAACATAAACAGAACTAAAGTCAAAAGACTTTCATTCAAATAGTGTGTATAGAATGTGATATGGTTACAAAAATTTGTAATTGTTATTTTAAAACGTTAACTGAATTAATAAACTCAAATATGATTACTGTCGGGTAGTGCTGTCACCTCGGAGCAAGAAGGTCGCTGGGTCACTGGTTCGAGTCTCGGCTCAGTTGGCGTTTCTGTGTGGAGTTTGCATGTTCTCCCTGCTTTTGCGTGGGTTTCCTCCGGGTGCTCTAGTTTACCCCACAGTCCAAAGACATGTGGTATAGGTGAATTGGGTAGGCTAAGTTGTCCGTAGTGTATAAGTGTGTGTGAATGTGGGTGTGGATGTTTTCCAGATATGGGTTGCGGCTGGAAGGGCATCCCTGCGTAAAAAAAAAAAAACTAGCTGGCGATAAAGGTACCAAGACGACAAGAAAATGAAAGAATGAATGAATGATTACTGTGTAAAACAATCTAAAAAATCTCACATAATTAACCCCTTCCTGTTTTTTGTTAAATACTTTGATTTGACATTTAGGTCAAGTTAATGGCAAAAGAGGATTATTAGACCTTTCTTTGCATGTAAACATACAATATAGGAAATTGTTTACTGGATATCCTTAATACAGAGCTATAATCTGGCCCCACATCAATTCATATTTTGATTTGACTATTCATTACTTTGTGTGCCATATATTTTGGTACCAAAAATGGGGAATTTGTCTTCAACATAATGATAAAAAAGACAGCTTGAATTGGGTAGGCTAAGTTGTCCGTAGTGTATAAGTGTGTGTGAATGTGGGTGTGGATGTTTTCCAGATATGGGTTGCAGCTGGAAGGGCATCCCCTGCGTAAAAAAAAAACTAGCTGGCGATAAAGGTACCAAGACGACAAGAAAATAAAAGAATGAATGAATGATTACTGTGTAAAACACTCTAAAAAATCTCACATAATTAACCCCTTCCTGTTTTTTGTTAAATACTTTGATTTGACATTTAGGTCAAGTTAATGGCAAAAGAGGATTATTAGACCTTTCTTTGCATGTAAACATACAATATAGGAAATTGTTTACTGGATATCCTTAATACAGAGCTATAATCTGGCCCCACATCAATTCATATTTTGATTTGACTATTCATTACTTTGTGTGCCATATATTTTGGTACCAAAAATGGGGAATTTGTCTTCAACATAATGATAAAAAAGACAGCTTGAATTGGGTAGGCTAAGTTGTCCGTAGTGTATAAGTGTGTGTGAATGTGGGTGTGGATGTTTTCCAGATATGGGTTGCAGCTGGAAGGGCATCCCCTGCGTAAAAAAAAAACTAGCTGGCGATAAAGGTACCAAGACGACAAGAAAATAAAAGAATGAATGAATGATTACTGTGTAAAACAATCTAAAAAATCTCACATAATTAACCCCTTCCTGTTTTTTGTTAAATACTTTGATTTGACATTTAGGTCAAGTTAATGGCAAAAGAGGATTATTAGACCTTTCTTTGCATGTAAACATACAATATAGGAAATTGTTTACTGGATATCCTTAATACAGAGCTATAATCTGGCCCCACATCAATTCATATTTTGATTTGACTATTCATTACTTTGTGTGCCATATATTTTGGTACCAAAAATGGGGAATTTGTCTTCAACATAATGATAAAAAAGACAGCTTGATGTAAAATTTTGTACTACCAAAGTGTTAGTCTTTCATATTGTCATTTCTTTGCAATTCATCTATCATATCTCTTGCATTACGGACAGTTTTAACATATGTTGTGCTCATAGAATCAAGACATCAGAATCTAACACATGTGCTTGAGCTTATCCCATTATACTGAGTGGCAGCTCTTCCAGTCTCACTCACACCCAGACAGTATGATGCCACATCTACGCAACACCTGATGCCTCCACTCTGTGCTCTGTGTATTTGCAAAGCCTTTTGTGTGATTCTGCCATCTTGGCTCTATAGGGGGTGGCCTGCAGTATTGGCTAAGAGCCAACATGGTGGCAGATGGACTGTCTGCTCCTGGCCTCAGGGTCCTAGAGCCTCTTACTTTTAACACAGTCAAGGGCCAAGAACTCATGTTAAACAACTCCCAGTTTACAGTATTTACATTTAGTTGCCATGGGAAACAAGAGGTCAGCATTGGTAAAGTAGAAACAAAAAGACTTTTTCAGCCATTCATTTTCTTGTCGGTCGGCTTAGTCCCTTTATTAATCCGGGGTCGCCACAGCAGAATGAACCGCAATTTATCCAGCACGTTTTTACGCAGCGGATGCCCTTCCAGCCCAACCCATCTCAGGGAAACATCCACACACACACACTACGGACAATTTAGCCTACCCAAATCACCTGTACCACATGTCTTTGGACTGTGGGGGAACACGGAACATCCGGAGGAAACCCACGCGAACACGGGGAGAACATGCAAACTCCATACAGAAATGACAACTGACCCAGCCGAGGCTCGAACCAACGTGCTCACCACTGTGCCAGCGCATTGCCCAAAATGTACTCTTCTAATTTTAAATTTAAACAGTAGTTCTTGTTATAAATGATGTATCAGTGCACTATTATTTTCTAAAAATGTATTTGTCCTTGTAAGATTTAATTAAACACCGTAAAAACCTCTCACCCTAAAGACATTATTCACTTCCTGGTCACATGGAAGAGTGTCTTGTTTCTTCTCTGAATTAATCCATTCATCAGTAATTCCCCAATAAGCAGTCATGCATTAATCTATGACATACATTATACATCATTAGCACACTACCAGCAAAACATCATGCATAAACCAGTAGTTCATTGGATATGATTTGCAGAACTTTTTTGAGTCCTAGTTTGGCAACATTTGACCTATAATGAGAGCGAAACATCACGAAAGCTGCTTCAGGGAAATATTCGTTTTTTTTTTTTTTTTTTTTTTTTTTGTTTTGTTATTTACAACATTCTGTCATCTTCTATTTGTAGCATTGGGAAGTATATTTGTGGAAACATCCAAAAAAAAAAAAACAGCCATCTGTGCAAATCCCTTCCTTAGGAGAAAAGACAACAAATTTTATTTATTTATTTTTATGCAATATATAATTATATATTCCCTGGTTTTCACCACAGTTCAAAGACATGTGGTACAGATGATTTGGGTGGGCTAAATAGTTCATATTGTATGAGTGTGAATGAGGGTGTGTGGATATTTCCCAGAAATGGGTTGCGGCTGAAAGGGCATCCGCTGTGCGAAAGCAAGTTGGATAAGTTGGTGGTTCATTCCGCTGTGGCAACCCCGGATTAATAAAGGGATTAAGCTGAAAATAAAATGAATAAATTCTTGAATAATTATATATTCATAACCCCTATTTATTTTATGCTCACTTGTTTATTGGCTCTTTTTGTCACATTTAGATTTTATGCAAAATATATCACCTTTCATTACATTGATATTTTATATAGTTATAATTACATTATTGCAGCTTATCAGAAGACCAGGTTTCTGAGAGTATATTCATCAATCCTATATGTTTAATGCTCACTTCATGTGCAAGTGTTGTCAAACATTCATCTCTCTTTTCTTTAACAAAATGTTTATTTATATTAATTTACTCTCATTATTTTGATATTCTACTGTAAGTCTTACATAAAAAAGCTGCATACAAAATTATCATCTTCACATTAATTATTGTAGGTCACCCTTTCTTCTTTAGGGTATGAATACTAGTCATGAATATTCCACCTTGTTTAGTGAGGGCATGTTTATTAGTTCCTGAGAGACATGTAAGACCCTTATGTTTGCTCAGTAATAATCAGACAGTAATTTGCTGGAGGATGATTTGATATTTTGTGTGGCAGTTGAGGCGTGAGATTACCACAATCCCCTTATTGCATCTCCTGCTGTGCATTTTGTACTGCAAATTGTGGTTAAAAATACATCTCCTATTTTTTTCTAAATATAGTAATATTATGACTTTATTGTTTTCCTTTTTAAAGCTGGTAAATCGTTTCTTGCCATTCTAGATGAATCTAATCATCTACACATAAATACATTTTTGTCAGGGTTCTGATCTGACTGTACTGTCTGTTCTGTCAATGTTTTATGTTTCCCTGTTTTTCCTGTGTTTGTCCACAAGGCACCTATTTTGTGGCTTTTTCAAGATTTATGACAAGTCTTTTGTGTCTCCAGAATGTGTCTGTAACATTTCAGCTCAGAATACCCATTAGATTATTTATTATACCTTTCAGATTTATGGGTAATTTGGAAGATTAAAATGAATTAGTAGAAATGCAAAAAAGTGCACAGCATAGGAACAGAAAGCACAGAAAACGAAAGAAATAAATCTTTATTTATTATTTTTTTCGAGTGCATGTGGAAATGAGTGCATGTGTTCTATAACATTTTTTTTGTCTGTCTACTTCTCTGTCTTATTAGTTTTAATGGAAAGTTAATTTTTATAATTGAGAAAACTGTGCTTTCATAATGTGCTTATTAATTTAAACCATGTCCTCTCAGAACAAAAACATAGCACAGTACAATGATTAAATTCAACTAGGAGAAGTGATGAAGTTGTGCTGGCACAGAATGGCTTGACATTTCATTGCTTTGTTTGTGTGCATGCGGGTGTAGATAGTCCAAGGTTGTCTTTTTTCACTGTTTGTTCATGCTTATCGAGTAGTTGTAGTTATCAATTTATGTTGCATATTAAATGTATGTACATAGGCAATATATGAGGAAATAATCTGGATCCTTAATTTTACGACCGAATAGTTGTATACTACTCAAATTGAATTAAACATGGCTTTTGAATATTTACTATTATTATTTTTGGTTTACACTTCATTGTCCCCAATGGAAAAATTTGTCTTGAACTCTAGGCCCACATTTGCATACACTGAACAAAACAGACATAAGAAACAAATAATATAAACAGAAATATTACATATTTAAAAGTCTAATTTATGCAATTAAAAAAGATTTCTTTAAACAGTTGTATCTGCACACGACCAGATACAAATTGACCAGAAGGCAGTAGCTCATACCCATGAAATAAAGTGCGCGAGGAGTCAGCTAATATTTAATTAGCTTCATCCCAAACTGATTACTTATAGAGATAATGTAAGAAGCAATATTCTGTTTTCCCTATGATTCTAATGGCTGTCTTTACAAACTCTTCAAGCTTAGCTTCAGATTGAACTGTAATGTTTCCATACCACACAGTAAATCCATAGTGTATTTCAATCACAGCTTTGTAAAATAAAAACTAAACTTTTTGCCATAAAAAATGCAATCGCTGGTGCACACAAGAACAAATACTGTTTGCATGTGGACCCCAAGCAAGCTATATGTGTAAACAGATATTTATAAGAGCACACTTATTTAATGGGCTCTTTGTTAGTAAACATAGGTGAATGATTTCCAATTGACTCAGTTTGGTTGACAATAATAAAAAGATGTACACGTTGGAAGAAAAATTAAATATATGGATGACCAACTTTTTAGAAATGAAATAAAACTGCCTTGTATAGGACACTTCATAATGAATGAAATAATAAACTAAACTTCATATACTAGATCGCTAACTTACAAGTGTGTTAGCATTTCTATTGAGTGCGCTCTTACACTGCTCATAGCATGTGTTACCTGCCTTCCATAAAAGAACATATGAAAATAAACATAGCTCCAGTTTAACACTACAATGTACCAAGCAGTTTTTTGCCTCTGTATAATTGAATATAATTTACAAATGCAATAATGACTGCCCCAACATAAGGTATAAATGCCTTGTGATTCATTTAGTATATGACATTATTATCTCTCTCACAATTCCATATATGCCAGTGGGTGGGACTCATTATGCCAGTGGGTGGTGGTACTCAGTGGGTCAGTCATTCAATTAACAATAAAATGTTTGATTTATTTACACCTTTTTCTATATTATTAACTCTATCGTTTATAATTTTTTCTATTTTTTTTCTAGTTCTGACTGTGAAATTGCTCTGAATAAACAGATTGAGGGGTTTAGAGTGATTTTGGAATTTTAATTAGCGCATTAATAGGGGTCCTCTGAGTTTTCAACAAATCGATTTCTAAACATTTCAAAAACAAACCACTCTAATGTGGAATCTGTAAAAATAAAGGACAGCTTTTTTCAAATTTTTCTGTCACTGCTAAAAAAATGCATGTAACATTTTGAGTAAACATGACCAGATGCAAACCCACTCTTTATGCATGACTCATTAAATCAATAACTCTAATGTTTTGTGTAAAATGCTGATAAATTCAAGAATGAAATACTACTCATGCATTGCTTGAAGATGCACCAAAACTAACTCTTCTGTGTTCTTTTTGTTGCCACTTTTCTATAATAATGTGTTTCTAATTTAATTAATACATTTATATAATTCTAAAAAGTTATATTACCAAATATGTACTCCTTTTTTGTTTGCATCTGCTGCTCTCCTCTTGACACTGTCAGTGATTCCTTTTCTCTTCAAGCATGGGGGATGGAAAATATCCATACATGTAACACCCACACCATCCCCCTCAGTGAGCACCAGCACAGAGCTAGAAGTCATCTTACAAGTCCATACTCAAAAGCAATAACCAGATTGGTTATTTGGAGAAGTGGACCAGAGATGGATATCACTAGAGATGAACAAATATCACTAGAGATAATATCACATCACATGTGTCCTACTGACCTATATGGCTGCTGTTATAGTGTTGAGAAGACCAGAGGGTGAATGACAGGGCCGCAAACTGCCCTCCAGTTCTGCTGCTAATGATTCAACACACTGCCTTTAGTCAGTCAATGAACAGTGTTGGAGTAATGAGGTAGAGAAAGGTGAGGAGATATTGGAGGTGAAAGTTGAGGACTGGGGGAGGAGCAGAGGTGGCCATTGTATATTCCTTCATACTCTGTACACGAGTGAAATGGGAAAAAATGTCTTTTTAAATGTTTGTACAACATGCCAGTGATTTGGCCTTATGCATGCTGTCCTGGCTTATGCCAGTCAAAACCATTTTGGATTAATTCAATTCAGCTTTATTTGTATAGCGCTTTTACAATGTAGATTGTGTCAAAGCAGCTTCACATAAATGGTCATAGTAACTGAAACAGTGTGGTTCAGGTTTTAGTGTTTAAGTTCAGTTCAGTTCAGTTTAGCTCAGTTCAGTGTGATTTAATCATTACTGAGAGTTCAAACACTGAAGAACCAATTCATCGATGCGTAGCTCTACCAATCCTGAACCATGCGAGGTAGTGGCGACAGCGGAGAGGGAAAAAAAAAACTTCACCTGATGGGAGTGAAGAAAAAAAAACCTTGAGAGAACCAGTCTCAGTTGGGCACGACCATTTTAATTTCTCCGCTGGCCAAAAGTCTTGTGCAGAACTTCATTCGTCGTGGTTTAGGCTGGAAGATGGCCTCAGCGAAGACTCGTCTGTCCCTGGAGCGTCGCTGGAATCAGACTCATGTTCTCCACTCCCCACGACCATCAGCGCAGCAGCAGCTCAGGATATGGCCTGGTCCTGGATATGGAATCCTTGGGATCGTCACGTTGCTGGTCTTGGATCCAATCAGTGACTCCGCATAATCTGAGGATCTCGGGATGAGTATCCCCAGGTGAAAATAGAGAAAAAAGAAAATAATTAGCGTAGCTGCTGTTCATAGTGTATATAAGCAAGATGCAGAAGCCAGTGTGGAACCCGCTAGGTGATGCATTGAGTGTATGCTTTACTAAACAGATAGGTTTTTAATCTAGTTTTGAACTGGGAGAGTGTGTCTGAGCCTCGGACGTTATCAGGAAGGCTATTCCAGAATGTAGGAGCCATGAAAGAGAAGGCTCGACCTCCTTTACTTGATTTTGCTATTCTAGGTACTACCAGAAGCCCTGAATTTTGAGATCTTAAAGAGCGAATTGGTTTGAAGCGAGACAGAAGGTTGGTTAGATAAACAGGAGCTAGATTATTTAGAGCTTTATAGGTGAGAAGTAATATTTTAAATTCAATACGAAACTTAACAGGCAGCCAGTGTAAGGAGGATAAAATTGGGGTGATATGATCATATTTTCTAGACCTGGTCAGAACTCTGGCTGCTGCATTTTGTACTAATTGAAGTTTGTTAATAGAGGATGCTGGGCAGCCAGCAAATAGAGCATTACAGTAATCCAGTCTCGAAGTCATAAAAGCATGGACTAGCTTTTCTGCATCTGAGATGGATAGCATATTTCGTAATTTAGCGATATTTCTCAGATGAAAGAAGGCAGTTTTTGTGACATGGGATATATGGTTTTTAAAAGTTAGATTGCTGTCTAATATGACACCCAAATCTTTTATAGTAGAGCTAAAGCTAACTTTGTATCCCTCTAATTGTAAATTGAGTTGCGAGATCTGCTGTGTGCAAGATTTAGGCCCAATAAGTAATAATTCTGTTTTGTCGGAGTTTAAGAGAAGAAAATTGTTGGTCATCCAGTCTTTGATGTCTTTGATACACTCAGTTAGTTTAGAAAGTTCAGACGTCTCGTCAGGTTTAGTTGAAATATATAATTGAGTATCATCTGCATAGCAGTGAAAGCTGATCCCATGTCTTCTAATAATGTCTCCCAGAGGTAGCATGTAAATTGTAAACAGTAAAGGGCCTAAAACTGATCCTTGAGGCACCCCATACTTTACTGGGCAGATTTGTGAAGGCTGTCCATTAAGATTCACAAACTGGTAGCGGTCAGTTAAGTATTACTTAAACCATTGTAGAGGATTACTTTTAGTAACAGATAACTTTTTCACTTTCAAAATGGATTTAATTCAAGTTGAGCTTAATTAAAAGCATTCATTACCTATTTTATATATATATATATATATATATATATATATATATATATATATATATATATATATATATATTTTTTTTTTTTTACTAAGAAACACAGCAAGAGACGTACAATGAATGTAAACTAATAAGGTCAATATCAGGAAGATTCAAATAGGAAGTTTCCATACTAAAATCATTCATGGTTTGTGACATCTATTGACTGTGTTTTTCATTTATTAATGAAAAGGTAGGATGAATAAAAATAAATAATAAATGTATGTTTTCAATTATAATTTGAATTCTGTTAATCTGTCATCTTATAAATAACCCATTAGCAATTGCTGCATTGTGATGTCAATGACCTCAGTGCATTAATACATTACCCAGTAGTTCAACATTAATGAGACATGTACACATGATGAAAGCGGCTTTACATATTTGTATAGCTATGACTATCCAGATGAACATTTGATCCAGTTGTGATACTCCAACTGTGTATTATTTGTTTCCTACAAAATTACCTTCTTATATGGGACTGAAGAAGATTAATAGATACATACATATACAGTAAAAGTCAGAATTATTAGCCCCCCTTTGAATTTATTTTTCTTTATTAAAGATTTCCCAAATGATGTTTAACAGAGCAAGAAAAATTTCAGAGTATGTCTGATTTTTTTTTTCTTATGGAGAAAGTCTTATTTGTTTTATTTCGGCTGGAATAAAAGCAGTTTTTAATAATAATAAAAAAGAACATTTTTGGGACAAAATTATTAGTCCCTTTAAGCTATGTTTTTCCCTATAGTCTACAGAACAAACCATTGTTATACAATAACTTGCCTAATTATTCTTACCTACCTGACATCACTTACCTACGTGTCCTTACTGTCATCATGGCAAAGATAAAATTAATCAGTTATTAGAAATCAGTTATTAAAACTATTATGTTTGGAAATTTGTTAAAAAAATTATTCTCTCTGTTAAAAATAAATAGGAAAAACAGGAAAAAAATAAACGGGGGGGGGGGGGGGTCTAGTAATTCAGGCAGGTTAATAATTATGACTTCAACTGTACATTAAATTTAAAAATAAATTATAACTTTAATATCAATCTTGCTTCTACACAAACACATCAATATTGATACTGACTGTATATTGACATACATTTTAATATCATGAAAAAATAAATATCCTCTTAGGTTAAAAGATTACTGGTATGAATACACATTTGATCTCCTTTAAGAAATATAAGGCATGCACACACATTCTTACTACTTCAACTTTCTCTATTAAGATATTATGTTGTGGATGTGACCCTTTAGAAATATCCCAATCGGAGTTCTCTGTAGGAGTCTCTATGTAAACCTCAATGGTTCATTCTTTATGCTCAGGGGACAGCAAGACCTCACTTCAAGGGTTCAGGCCCCACGCTGTGCGTTACTTTCTCAGCTCAGGGGAAGAATGATAATGTCCTCCACCAGATAAGTTCCATGACAATCCCTTTAATGTCTTTTCAATATGCCATAGCTGATTGGTCTTTCTATAAATGACCTTTCTATAAAAGATCTTAGAAGCTGAACAGAGATCAGTAGTTGTATATAGTCTGTGATGATGAAGGCAGGAGAAGCTGATATGGGAACAATTATTAAAACCACATGATTGTTTTTAATAACAAAAAAAAACAATAAACATTTAAACATTTTGTTTGGTCTTGAGTGGAATTCATCATGTCCAGCTATTTTACGAGCATAACGTCAAAGTCATTACACAAAGAACATTGGAAAAGTAGCAAAATACAAAATGTATCAGAATCTTTTGGATTATTTCGTTATTTCTGTAATTCTAGATATTTGTGCTGCTTTATCACTAAAATTGCATAACTGAATTATGTCATTGCTGACCTGGTTTTGTTAAAAAAATATGACAAAAAATATATGAAAAGTGAACAAAGAAGATATACTTGAAATGGTTATTGATAATGACAAACATTCCCAAATGTTTCCTTAAATTTGAGAACAAACTATTTTACCAAATTTCTTCAGTAGGCATACAACAAAATACTCTGTCCAGAGGGGGGCGTCAATAATAAAGCTTATAAGAAGTGTGTAAATAATGCCGACACGATCAAGCGACAAGCACCTCCTCTTGTTTGTTTTCGGTCGGTAAATTGATTTGTTAGCGTTAATTATAGGGTCAGCATGCTTCTGAAAATAAATTTTCACAGCACAACTTTATCTATTCAAACACCAACTTGTTCCATCGTCACCTTTGACCGCTCAACGCTTGTTATATTCTTTATCCTGCTGCCCTGTGAAATCCAGAGAGTGCTGAAGCCCTCAGATGTCGTTGTACTCGCATGGATTACAGAAAGGCAGATGCACAGCAGGTCGTGGCCTGCGCAAACCCCCTCCCCCGGCCCGTGCTTTTGTCGGGAATAAGAATGTTCAAAGCACTCCCTCTATGCGCGTCTCCTTCTTCATGCACGTTGTTATCGCAACAATATTTTACATAAATTAAAATAATAGAAATAGCATAGTATTTGACAGCTAATGTGACACCTAAAATGAAGTGCGCTATTTAAAAATGAATGTGCTAAAATTAGGCTAAACTTTATGATTACGGACAGCATCTTGGCCAAGAAAATCTCATTTATACCGTTTTTGTTAATGTACAGTCCCAGTCCTCAAATGATGGAGCAAGCTATTTATCAAGAATTAGACTAGGATAAATTAAATTTAATAGGCTATCGCGGATTAGATTTAATATTATTACTTTTTAAGTATTGATTAGTTTGTTTTTTGCTACTTTAAATAATTTAATACCACTATTAAATACAAATTTGGATTAAATTGTACTGATAATTTTTTTTGATAAGCCTATCATTTGACACTAGACTGCTGTGAACATAAATATGTGTACTGATATGTAGACTGATTTTGTCTCAAAGTTAGAAACATTAATGGAATTTATTGTTACAAATGCAACATTCATTCCATTCCTCATTTGAGCAAGACGCTTTACCTGTTGTTGTGACGTAGAACACGGGGCGGGGCACACCAGGATTTGACTGGATTCTGGTTGCCTGATGGAGATTACTGAGACGGCAGGAAAACATTCGCGCTATTGCTTTTCTTTCTCTAAGTGGTACGTTTGGCGTTCTAGTGTATATCTTTGATAACCCTAAACTGGACCTTTTGCATATCGTTTAATCGGACGGGAATATAAAGTGGTCATACGGGACAATTGAATTTGTGTTCAGCCAGTGCACCGGCTTCAGGATTTGAACCACAGGGTACACGCGCTTCTTCAGCTTCAATCTTGCGAATGACTTGCACATTGGATTTAACTTCAGGAAAGTTTAACATCTTCTCGGAAGTACGTCGATATTGTATCTCCCACATTGTGCGATGTGTTGAATCGCACGGGTGAATATTTTCAAGAATTAAAAAACAACAACGTGGAGCTTTTAAATTTCTGTTCTCTGTGGATTACAAGAATATGCTGACATTAATTTAGTAAACACATTCATATGATCTTGCGTATCTTCACTGCGCTTAGTCAAATATACAACCTTTTTTTTTATGATGACCTGGAGCTGAGACTGGAAATAAAAGACTCGAACTAGCAGAAGAGCGGTTTGGGCTGGTGGAACATGAATTCAGTTACTGGTCTATTTGTTTTAAGTGTGTTGCTGTGTTCAACGTTCTCGTCCTGGAGCGCAACTGTCAACAGTAATGGAGGTGAGTTCGGCTCAGATTATTCAGATATAGGCCAATAGTTCCTAGAATTTCTTCTTTGTTTGATATGTTTCAAACTCAAATTAAATGCCCTGGTAAAATAATGTTTTTTTTTCTAATATAAACAGAAAAAGCAATTAAAGCGTTGTTTGAAAGTTTTGATTGTCATAGCTTTTTTAATAGTCCAATGCAACGACAGGAAATGTCCTTGAACGTAGTAGGAGGTTGGTGACAACCTGTGCGCTCACACTGTGAAGTTACATGGATAAAATAAACATCCAAGCGGTATACTTTTGTGACAGCTGTGTTAATGTCGTTTGTTGCTTATATATGTATATATTTGTTTAGCTTTAAGATTTGTAGCGACTGTGTTCTATTTACAATAGCTTACATTTCTGGGGCCAGTAGCGTATTTTCATGGGCAGTCTTGTTTACCTCCCCAACCTTGTTTTTCTCCCCAGGATGTGTTAATGTAAATGTTTGCTTGCTTGTTTACCTTTGTTCTTTTAAATACTTTCTCAGTGCAGTTTGCTTCTTATGCAGAAAGTGAGACCAGTGTATTTATATATGGGCCACCATGAAACAGCAGTTGACTGATTCATATTGCAAACTAGACAATGATTTGCTCTTTTCAAAAACATGCTGGTGCTGAAAAAATTGAAATACCACTGTGATAGTAGGTTAATGGAAAAGCAAACAGAAAACACTAAATCCCTCTTAAAGGAGGGACCGGGTATTTTACCCAAAACGGAAAATCCTGTCATTTGTCAGACTCAACCTACACTTGTAACTGGTGGAACGGTTCACAAAATCATTGGTTCGTTTCACTGTTCTGTGGTCATGGTTTTCGGTTTGATTTTGATATACATTTTAAAATAAAAATCCATATTGTATAATATAAGACCATGCATCAACATTGCCTCATAATCTACCATTCACAGATTTTTTTTGTGAAAAGTCTCTGGGTCATTTAATCTAAAAACTTGAAGAATGAGTTAACTCAATCCTTTTCACATTTTGATAAATTAAATCTGTGAGATACAGAAAGAGGGGAAATGTTAATTTTAACTGTTAGCCTTAAGCAAATAGTAGCTGAGGAAAAATATTAACTATGTCAAATATAAAAGAGTACGCATAAAGCTGTATATCTATCGCTAGTGCTATAGCTTATTGAGGTAAAGAAAAAAAGTATTGTTTGCAAATTCTGAACAGGAAAATCATATTAGCAGCTAATGACTATTAAAGTACACTATTTAATTGACTATTTACAGTCAATTAAATAGTGCTGGTGTTGTTTTAAAGTCATACTTGGAGGCGATTTCAGATCGAATATTCAAAGTAGCTGGGTAAACAGTAAGGGTAGTTACAATGAGCTAATGTGTGAATATAAAACCAACTTTACCTTAATCCACAGGTGTCAAACTCAGTTCCAAAAGGGCCGCAGCTCTGCACAGTTTAGTTCCAACCCTAATTAAACACACCTGATCAAACTAATTGAGTCCTTCAGGCTTGTTTGAAACCTACAGGTAAGTGTGTTGGAGCAGGGTTGGAACTAATCTGTGCTGGGCTTCGGCCCTCCAGGAATTGAGTTTGACACCCCTGCCTTAATCTATAACTTTAACACAGACTCATTTTTATAGGATTGCACCTTTGCCACTTACTTTCTCACTTAATTGCACCAATTATAATAGTCATAATGATTGTTATTATTGATGAATCAATGAATGAGTAAAATAAAATCAACTTATTTGTCTTTGAACCATTCAACATGTAGAACTTTAAACTCACTGTTCTTGTCGCTGGTTCGAGCCTCCACTGGGTCAGTTGGTGTTTCTGTGTGGAGTTTGCTTGTTCTCCTGGTGTTCGCATGGGTTCCTCCCTGTGCTCCGGTTTTCCCCACAGTCCAAAGACATGGGGTACAGGTGAATTGGGTAGGCTAAATTATCCGTAGTGTGTGTGTATGTTTTTGTGTGTGTGTATTTTTCCCAGAGATGGGTTGCGGCTGGAAGGGCATCCACTGCGTAAAAACATGCTGAATAAGTAAGCGGTTCATTCCGCTGTGGCGACCCCGGGTTAATAAAGGAACTAAGCCGACAAGAAAATGAATGAATGAATGAATTTGCTATATAAAGACTTGCAGGGTAAGGAAACAGTATAGGAGGAAGTTGTTGCAGTTCTTTGTTGCAGATGAAATGTTATAGTCATTTTTTTTTCTACGGTATATAGATAGACGTTTCAAGATAAATTTAGCACTTACCTAGAGCATAGCAACTACTAAAATGTTTACAATTGAATCAATACACTCTATGACATTTTTAATGAGACATTGAGATGTGTCAAGCACTTTATGAGCAGATTCTTGTTGACTTTTTCGTTATTATAAAAAGAGCCTAAAATGGACCTAAGAATAAAATGTTTTGAAATATAAAATGGAGTGCATGGGTGATACAGCAGTAAAAACATAAAGAAATGTTTAAGTAGACGGGTTTAACAAGGTGAATCTTGTGCCTTGTTTTCAGAAATTGTACTTCCACCTACACATGATCAAGACTTTAACATTCTTCTCACAGTTCACTCCTACGGAGTTATATGGGCTCCCATGCATCAGCAAAAAAAGACATTTTGTGCTGCATTTCTTACAAAGGGGCAATGCGTTTTCTTGTGTTAAATGTCAAATCTAACGTAAGCAGGCTCATGAGAGCAGTATTAATATTGTGGTATAACAGTTTTACTGTCCTAAGTTTGTAACAGAAGACTGGAGTTTTTGTATCCTTCGTTTTGTCAAATTCTTGACCTTTTGCTTAGATTGCCAATTCATAAAGCATTTTCTTTGACATAAGGTGCATGATTTGTCTGATTCTGTTTTCTGTTTTTGCAAGCATTGCAGGCTTTTTACTTCAGCAAGTTCACATAACAACTGTTTATCTGTTCCTTAGTGCTGTGTTTGGCGTTTTTAGGTGCAAAGATGCATTCTGTATAAATGTCTCCTAAATCCATGCATGCGTTGAGGATTTTGTAGTGAAAACAATGAAAATGTATGCACAACATTAAACTCCAACTGAATTCTTGTGTCCGCCATCAGCTCTGGGAAAAGTCATTGTAACGACACAGATCACAGTGCCCTATTCATGCCAGAGTACCGCAGGAAAAAAACAAAAACTGATTGACAGGTGGTCATTTGTTTGTAACTTTATTTATTTATGGTTTGGTTATGGGTAAAGCAAAGACCACATGGGTCAGGTAGTGAAAACGATAGGCTGCAATTAAATAATTTGTTATGAATTAATTGATATTTAACAACCACCCCCACCCCCCTGCCTATGACGACGATGGCATCGCCCATCGCGATGTTTCACATTAGACATCGTACGATGCCAAATTGTTCAACATCGCTTGACCCTATTTCATATAAGACATTACAGTAGGCTGTTTTACACATTGATCTGCAGTTATAATCAAATTCTGTTCAAAGAAAGGTTAGTAATAAACATTTACTTAATTTAAAGCAACTTTAAAGCATCTGTTTTGTGAAAAGTGCTTCTTATATGGTATGTGAACGACCTGTACAGCTTTACTGTAGACATTTCCTCGAGTGAGAATGGCATCGTCTGAAACTTTCTGTCGTACATCGGGCCCACCAAAAGGGTGGAAATGCAAGCCTGATAAAGGTGCCTCATACTGTACTGTACCACTCAGTGGAAACGGGCCATAAAAAAAGACTCTGTTGGGCCTTTTACACAGATCTTCCTACTAGCTATGGTATAATTTTAATGACAAATGTCGTGAGTGAAGTATTACAAGTCAAGATAGCATTCATGTAATACGAGCATGCAAATCTTATTGCTAGCATGCTGATTTCCTCATTCTGCTGCTGATTTACAAAACTTCTTGCACGCCCTCAAATATGCACTGCTCAAGCACAGATTTTCTTGTGCGCTTTTAAATAAATGCTGCTGAAGTGTGATTTAGTGCGTTTATGCAATAAGTATGTCTCCAACATTTATAATTGCTATGAACGTTTCCAATAGACCAACAGAGCGGCATTGATGTGTCCTGAAGTGAAATGGCTATAAACTCCAGAAAGATAAAGTCATTGTATGCAGAACCAAAGACCTTTATCTATAAAGTATAATTATGGAAACTGTGTTCATCTTAACTGAAAGCTGTCATGTTTGCTGGCCTTATACGCATCACACACATGTCAGTCAGTCAGCCAGCATGTCACTTTAAAGCAGGGGTGTTCAAAATCGGTCCTGGAGATCTATAAAAAAAAAAAAAACAGCCAAAAAAGTAATGTAGCAGTGGCAGGATGAATTTTGGTGTGACGCCCTGCCATGGAAGAATGAATGTAGCGGAAACCATGCATTACCATTTTGCATCAGTTCTTGCTTGATCTGGTAAGTAAACACAAGACATTGCTTGGCATTGCTGGAATCATATACTGTTTAAGATCCTGGACAGTTTGAATTAGAAATGTTTAATGGTCTGTGTTGATAGGTGGCAGTGGACCATTTAACACTGTTGTGGGGTTTACAATTAAAGTACACAAAAAACAGCAATGCTAATGCTTTTTAAAGAAATATAGAATGTCTCTTTAAAGGAACACTACACTTAAAAAAAAACAAAACACTCCACTTGTGTTGAACAATTTTTTGATGACTCCATTGAAAAGGTCTTCCAACATTCACTCGACAAAGATCGCAAGTGGTGTAGTGACAGCATTTGAGCATTTGTGTTGCCCAGTTGTCATTGCAAAACAGCTAGAAAAGACAACATCAAATTTTACTTTTGTCAATCATGTTGCTTCTTATATCTAGCTATTTAAAGCAGATATGTCAAAACACTGTCCTGGGGACATATTTCTCCAAAGCAAAGTTTTTGAAGTTGTTCCAGAGTAATAGCTGATTTAGGAAGACCAATGCCTTGCAATACTGTAGCTACTAGGTGTTTACTTTAAGCTTATGATTGCCACACCTGGAAATGTGATGGCCTGTTTCTGTGGTAGAGTGTGGCATATAAAGCACACACACTATGCTCCCTCTGGGGGAGGTGAGATGGTCCCTACTGTGGCAACCCTTGATAGAATAGCTGTGTAAAGACTGCTGCAGCCACAATAAAACTCACACTGCAGGGTGGTAGGAAACAGCTCTCTGTGTCTCATTAAATGTTTCATGCGCTTATTTTAATGACAGTCTATCTGTTTTTTTCAGCCCGGATCTGTGTGCTACAAATGTGTGCAATATGTTCCCATCTGTATGTCTTTGTATTGATAATTTAAAAAAATACAAAAAAACTAAAGCACTTTAAAAATGCTCACTCATGCTGCAATTTGTCTTGAGTAAAAATACAGTATACAGTAATGTCAGTACAGTCCTCCGTGTCTCTCAATAGAACACACTGCTCTTATTGGCCAGCGTGACTGACTCATGAATATATGATGGTAAGCCTGCATGAATGATAGAGGAGGTGCTTTGGGTCAGTCAGAGTGGACGTCTAAAGCTGCTGAGCTCTGCACTGATTGGAAAGTATTGATCTGAGTGAAATGATGACACAGTTCAAGGAATATTTGTGTATTGATCTGTTCTTACATGTTGTGTAGGTTTGGTGCCATCTTTGTCACATATACTATACATACATACATACATACATACATGCATACACAGTTGAGGGCCCTCCTGTAAAATGCTTATTCATTTTAAAATTATTACTGTAATATTTAATGAAGCAAATAAAATTTCACAGTATTTTTTCATGGGTATCGCGAAAAATACTAGACAAAGGGAAAAAAAATTTGTTAGTCATTAAAACTGAAATGTGTTGAAAAAACTCCATTAAACTCCATTAAACACCACTTGGATAATGAAATTTAACAGGAGGCTAATAATTTAATTATGTAAATTTTACTATTTGTATGTATGTGTAACCCCGTAGATCATTTATTTATTAGAGACATTAAAACTTTAAATACACTCTAAAGGAGGGACTACATAAGTCCACTTATGGCCCATTTCCAATGACTGGTATAGTACGGTACGGGTCAGTATGGGTCACTTTTATCAGGCTTGAGTTTCCACTGCCTAAAGGGTACCAAGGGTGTGGTGTATGACAGAAAGTTCCACTCGATGTCATTCTCCCTCAAGTTAATCTTGCTTAGGGATGCACTGGTAGCATTTTTTTTAGAATCGATCCGATCCCGATACCAAAATTCTGAGTATCGATCGAGACAGATCCGATCCCGATACTGTGCAGTTTTTTTTAAAATTATTTTTAAACCTAATACAGTTTCTATTGTTTTGGTGCTCAAATATGTTATGTTCTTTAGCATAATCTAACTAAAAACATGATGTCTGCTAAACTATAAGCATCATTGTTTGAGCATTCATTATGACATTGATTTTACTTAATAAATATGCCCTCACCTAAACTCGCCACAAGTGAGATGGAGAAACTGAAAGCATGTCTGAACAATTATTTTTTGTCTGAAAAATTATCTTTTTGAAATGAATTTTGTCTGGTATAATTTGTTGGTTATTTAAGTGTCATTTTGTTTGTAAATTATCTACAAAATAAACAAGAATATTTGAGGTGAAGTTCAGAACAGGTCTGTTAAATAAAATATTAGTGTAAATAAAATGACAGTGAAATTTTCATAGTTTCAGAGAAGCCTATATTAGGCTAAATAATTTTCTGGCTGTCAGCTTCACTTTTGTTAATTTAATCAACTACTTTGACCACAATGATCCAGGCTTTACAAACTATTATCGGAAGGAAGAGAGAACATAAACTCTTTTGGCCTTTTGGTATCTGCGGACACTTTCAAAAGAGCAGTACAAAGGGAAGAAATCAGTGCGTTGAGGATCTGTCCAATGTATTATTGAGCCTTTTCTAATTTAAACTTTCAGGTAGGCCTACTTTCTATGTGACGAGCAGGTAATAACCCTGTTGTGAATGTGATCTGCTGGTCTAACAGACACAGCGTAACATGATGTAGAAACAGCAATAAACTCCATGTTACGGGTCAAAATAAACCCAGTGCATTTCCCCACTGATTATAAAAACTAACAGGAACAAATAGTCTTGGGGAGTTTTTCGTGTTGAACTGAACATTAGGGCTGCTCGATTATGGGAAAAATCATAATCACGATTATTTTGGTCATAATTGTAATCACGATTGTTCAAAACGATTATCAGTTGAAGTCAAAATTATTCGCCCTTCTGTGAATTTATTTTTATATACAAATATTTCCCATATGATGTTTAACAGAGCAATATTTTACAGTATTTCCTATTATATTTTATTTTTCTGGAGAAAGGCTTATTTGTTTTATTTCAGTAAGAAAAAATCAGGTTTGAATATTTTGAAACCTATTATAATAGCTCAATATTATTAGCCCCCTTAAGCAATCTATATTTTGATTGTCTGCAGAAGAAACTACTGTTATATAATTAATTGCCTTGTTTACTGTAATTACGCCTTTAAATGTTAATTTAAGCTGAATGCTAGTATCTTGAAAAATATCTAGTAAAATATTATGTGCTGTCATCATAGCAAAAAGAAATCAATTATTAGAAATCAGATAGATATAAGAAATCAGTCATAAATCAGAAATCATAGATAAAAGAAATCAGTTATTAGAAATGAGTTATTAAATCCGTTGTTTAAACTGTGTTTTAAGCATCTTCACTGTAAGAAAAACTTTAACTACAAAAGTCCTTAAGTCAAGAACAGTGAGTGGATTTTGTCCTTATGTTGTTTGATTAATAATAAAAACAGCAGCAGTAATATTTGCACGCTGTCACTTTAAGAATAGTGCGGCTCTGATATGGTTTCTCTTTCTTGTGTCTATTGATTCTCAACTTGTTTGTTTATTACACAAATGAGGGTTAAAATGAATAATCACCAAACACCCCGCTCTGGCACAAATGTGCATGTATTTGACCATTAAAGCGCTCACATTCAGATGGCGTTAGATGCGTGTGTGCTCTGCTGTCCGAGGCTAAGTGCGGCGAGCGCGCTCAAACACACACACACACACACACACACACACACACACACACACACACACACACACACACACACACACACACACACACACACACACACACACACTACCTGTCCGAGGCTAAGCGCAGCGCACACACACACAACAGCACGTGCTCATTTGCGCTTTTAAAAATATTTGCATTTGTATCGGTTCCAGCTGGCCGATACCCGATCAAGTGAAAATATGCATTATCGAACCAATATCCGATCCAAGTATCGGGATCGGTGCATCCCTAATCTTGCTCAAAGTAAAGCTGTACGGGTCGTACACATGTCATATGAGAAGCACAAAACAGATGCATTATACTTGTGTATAATTGTTCATTACAAACTTTTCTATGACCATGATTTGATTATATGATTTGATATTGATTATAACTGCAGATCAGTGACAGTGCAAAATAGGCTACTGTAATGTCTGCTAATATATAAAATAAATAAATGCACTAGGCTTGGGCGGTATTCAAATTTTGATACCGTCAAACCGCCTCCCTATTTTACCCCGGTATCCGGTATTACCGGCATAATAAAAAAAATTATGACGTAAGGCTCAGACATTGTCACCAAACTGTTGGCTTGAGCCTAAACCATTCAGAAACTGAATACCTTCTATGCGACCTTAGGCTCGAGGTCAGAGAGAGAGAGAGAGAGAGAGAGCCAAGCGACGCACAGCACCTCTCTCTCTCTCTGTCTCCTTCTCTCTCTCTCTCACACATACACACACACACACACACACATCTCTCCCGCGATTTATTCAGAAATTTACTCCCACACCGTAAGAAATCTGGCCGGCTCCCGCGGAACAGCAGCAGGAATGCAGAGAGCTGTAATCGGGCCATAAAAATTATACCCGATAGGTCCCGAGTCCGACAGGTACATTTTGATTGACAGCTTTATAAAGCCCGAACCCGTTCACAGCCCGACATTAAAATGTGGTCATGCACACAGCTCTAATGCATTTTTTTTCAAGAATGAGTCATTTATATGTTTTAACATCATTTATTCGTAACAAACGTAGTCTATAGGCCACTTGGAAGTTGGAATAAAGAAATAAAATAAGTCCTCTGTAACATCGTAACATCTTAGCACTCTATAGGTCTAGGTACATGCACTTAGCCAACACACCAATTAAAAGAAATCTTGCTTAACAAATCAAATTAAAATAAACTCTAAATTATGACGGGTATTTTGGCAATAACGAAATTAAGATAAAGGCTCTGCAAGTTGTTTCTCCACTTCTCTTCACAATCTGGCATTAGGGCGGCGGTGAAGCTGAATATTAAAAAGAATAATGCCACCATTAGTCTGTATACTCTGTCTACATTATTATATGATTATATAGTTTAATAAATATTTATTTATAATTTAAAAACCCTTTACTCACCAAGATTAGGCTACGTGTGTTTGTGGAGGAACATTATTAAATCCACTGGCTTTAGCGCAGTCTCTCACTCATGGTGCGTCCAGCAGAACTGAACACCCTTTCCTGCGGCTACAGGTCGAGATGCAGAGTTCTGATCCGGCTGATTTTGCAAGTTTTGGGTAGGATTGTTTGTTCATCTACTACCAGTCAGGAACATCCATTTAATTTTCCATGACAGCAGTTTCAGTGTAGCGAGTGGAGAGGCCTCGTCATTTTACCTGTTAGCTTGCGGTTTTGGGCTCTACCGTAATACGCAGTGTATGAGCGACCGCGAAATACTTACGGCTGGAATAACCGCCCAACTGAGCTAGTGACTGGCTTGACCGCCGTAATAATTCGCCTTTTTTACTACTTCATCATCATTTGTTTCACCTTTGCAGGGATGGATTTTAATGCAGGGATTTGGATTTTTTCAGGTCTCGCCGGGTTCGGGCAAAGATCTTCAGCTCTAATGCAGACCTCTCGTTCATATTAACCACGTCTCCCTTCTGTTCAGTCGAAACTGACAAACTGCAGGACACTTTGAAGCGCGACTCGTCACGTCACCTCTCCCTCTCTCCCCCTCCCTCTCCCTCTTCTTTTCTCTCTCTCCTCCACACTGTCCCGTGATGACAATCACACATACGTTTTTGTAGGCATTAAATAAAGGATATTTAATATTTTATGACGGTATAACGGTATTGAAACTGACACCGTTGCTATTTTTAGATCCCGCGGTATACCATAATACCGTAATACCGCCCAAGCCTAAAATGCACACATACAGACCCTTACAGTCCCAATATGCTATCAATTACAGATAGGCCACAGTCAGAGCAAACCTCTCATGTGTCTTTAATCTTCACCAGCACTTGTAGCCTCTGTTAGAAAGTAATTCCATCATTCTGAGTTCAGAAGTCTAAAAGGCGATGATCATAGTTCAACATGGCAGTTTGTTTATGTTTAAGGTTGGTGAATGAATCATCCACTCCTTCGTGTTTTAAGGCTTCTTGTTTTTTCTAGCTAAAGCTCTTGTATTAGTCCATTCTGAAAGGATCAGGTGTCAGAAGCACTTTAATAATCCCGTGCACGTTATAATCATCAGCAATAAGTTTGTTATTTCAAATATAGACGTGCGGCAGGCTCTTTGAAGAAAGTGAAACCGCTCGCACTTTTAGACGAGCTCGTTAAACAAAAACAGGACACAGCAGATTTTGTTTTTCTTGGCTTTGTGGCTGTACATCAAGACAACGACAAGGTTTATTTGAGCTTGGGTCAACCATGGGTTGTTGGTATATGCATATAGTATTACAAAGTAATGTCTCGACTGTGTATTTAAAAATGCCAGCTTCTTTGTTTTCATTCTCCTGCTTGTGTAAGCGCAAGTGACGCTTCTCTGTAAACCAATAGCTTTCAGCGGTGAATATAGCTCCGCTTTTTGGTACCCTTTTGCCATGGTAGGTACCCTTTGCAAAGGGTGCCCAAAAAGTAGTATGTTACGGTTCGCTTTTAGTTACCTTTTGACTTTGGAAATGGTCATAAAAGCGCACTGTACCGTATCGTACCACTCAGTAGAAATGGGCCATTAGATCACCTGCTAAACATCTTAACAACCACATAATACTATCATCAATAACATTGTGTCATTGCAAGATCTTTGCTTCTGTTTTTCATCCTTCTTGTTTGGGGCAGAATGGTAGGTTTCTTGTGCACTCCAGGTTCTGCTCAAAGCATGACTATGTCAGCAAGGAAACCCATTCAAACCCTTAATGGCAGGATGCAGCCTTGTGAGAACAAAGGAAGACTGGAGTACTCTCTACACATATACAAAGACACACACACACACCAACTTGTGAAGGACCCTCTCTGTTTCAGTCAGAAAATGCCTGACCAATGGAAATCACTGATTGTACTGGATGGAAAGGTGGAGGATTTAAAACCCATGCCTTGTTAGGTCTCCCTTTTCTCTTTCATCCTTTTCTTTATTGCTGGCCTGTAATTGGCCACTGGAGGTTGTAATTAAAACAGGATGGCTTGTAAAATACTGAGGAAGGTTAAGTCAAATAGAGGTTTTGCCCAACTGGTCTTTTTGTGGGTTGCCTGTTTTTTTTTTGCTGATCTAGGATCAACCCCTCCAATGCTGAGATCTGATTTGAATGCAAAGAAAACCACCAAAGACTTGCTTGTCATGTGAAGAAGTGGATGTTGGGAAGTTCAGATGCTGTCTGAGCTTCTGTGTGGTGATTGTAATATACGTAGGATGTCGGTATATGGGGAAAAGATGTGAAATGATTTTTTTGCATATGCTTAGAATGGCTGCGCAACAAATGCTAGCCCCAACCCCCAACCTCCCTCTTACATCAAGCTAAAAGGCTGAAGCATCTCTTTCAAGCAAGCAGAAATAAATCTCAGACAAAGAAATTATTTTGATGCATGTCCCTCTGGAGAGATGCTTTCACAAATTGAAATGATTTGGAATTAAGCCAAGCAGGGCTGGGAAAGAGTGTTACAGGACTGTGCATGTGTTTGCTTCCTCTCACTTTGTGTGTGTGTGTGTGTGTGTGTGTGTGTGTGTGTGTGTGTGTAGGGTAATTCAAGTGTTGTGTTTTTGCAGTGTAAAAGGGGTTCTGAGTTGGGAATGATCGAGAGATCTATTGAAAGGGGATGAAACTCTAAAAGAGCGCACAGCCTTTGATCTCATACTCTGACGTTGCTGAGGAGAAAATATTAACCAGGCTGAAAGCTTTTTGATATGATGAGAGAGACTGGAGAAACAGAGCACAGAGGATTGTATTAAAGGTAGTCTGTTTAGTGAGTCAGCACCCTGAGATCATCCATTCCATTTTGTGAATCACACAAAACCTTTCAGAACATTTGACCCCAAAATTTAAAATAGAATTTGCCTCTGTTTAAATGTACTTTTTCTTTTACTGTTTTGTTTTAACTTATTTTCTATTTACAAAAGATTGATGAAAACAGAACTTTGTTGCATATTTGTCATTCATACCACCGTGGTAAGAATTGTTGTTATGCTGTGCAGGTGGTGGAGGGATTGTACCTAATAAAAGATCAAAATAATCATAATCCAGTTAGTTCTATTTTTGTTTTACATTATTGTTTTATTTTACAGGTTCATCTATTCCACTCTAGTACTACAACATATATACCTTTGCCCTCTTGCTTTAATTCTATTAAAAAATAGAATATAAAAAATATAAAATATAAAAAAATACATTTATTGCACAGCATGTTAGCTTGCATACTTTGCTTATGTTTATGATCCATTTAAGTCCATCCTAAAACACGGGTGGGCAATTAATTTTTCAAGAGGCAACATTAGACTCTGGGATTTTAGAGGGCCAGACCAATACAGTTAATTTGTAAAAAAAAAAAAAAATACATTCAATAAGCATTCATGAAAACTTAAGTTTAAAAATGGAACGATTTTATACAAAAAGTATTTTAAAGAGCCCTTTTTCATTGAAGGGAAACTTTTTCATTGTCTTATAATATTCATTTACTTTTATCTAATTATCCCAACAATTCCCAAATGATTCCTTCAGCGATTACTCTGTTCCCAAACCCCTCCTTAGTGTAGTGCTATTCTGCGCTGATTGGAACTAGGGTTGTAACGGTATGAATTTTTCACGGTATGATAATCGTCTAAAACAATACCACGGTTTGACGGTTTCGCGGTATACGGTATGTTACAAATGTTACAAAATAATAGAACAGTGAAGCAAATTTGACTTTTTCCAAATAATATATTTTCAGTTACTATAAACAACACCACTTACAATGAACAAATAAAAAAATAAGAAAATAATAAATAATGTGTCAAAGTCCAAATAAAGTCCAAATAAACATGGTGCAAATCCTCAGTAAAAAAATAGATATAAATATTTACTATACTATAAATAGTTACATAACGAAACTAGATTCAATATGGAACATCCTTAGGTTTTATGTGCCAGCATGTATATGGTTGTCTGTGGATATGGATTTGGATATGGTTGTCTGCAATGCAGACAAACAGCTGCATCTTCATTTGCGTCTTTTGAAAACAGCAAGAGAAGCAGTTCGTCTTTGCTGTGTCACTGTTTTGTCATGTTTCTGTGCTGCTGTGCATGCAAAAGTACTTAGTATGAGAATTATTTCATGCAAAACTTTTTTTTTTTTGCGTTTTATTTAGCCGCGCATAAATGTATGCCTTTCTCTCATTCCGTGTTGTTCAAAAAGCTTGGTCCACAAACAAAAGTGAAACCTATGCTTATTGGTTGTGATATAGCGAGTTTGAACCAATCTGGGCATGGAGGAGGGACAGTGCATCAATGTATCATGTCTGATTTGTCCGGAGACACAGTGACGAGCGTTTCTTTGTCAAATCAGCGTTGTCAAATGTTGATGACGTAACCGCACTGATTCCGGAGCCTCTGAAAGTCCGTGTTATGTAGCACAGGAAAGCTGGGATTCTCTTCTTTATGCCAATCTTTGAATTGTATGAATCGGATCAGCGGATCAAAAGTTATTAAACATTTAAGAGCAATACTTATTTTTAGCCGCGGGCGGCTGTCTCGGTCTTTAAGTGTTAAAACCGTTGATATGCAATTGTTCATGGTATGATAATCGTGCACGTTCAAATCGTGGTAAACCGTCATACCGGTATATTGTTACAACCCTAATTGGAACCAATGACCCAGACTACGTTCAGAGAAACGCTCACTCTATGAAGTAGCAAACAGTGTGAGAGCCTAATGGAGGAGTGTATTAAAGCAATGCAGTTAAACATCAACATTTTACTCTACTCTTAACCCGAACCCCAAGTAATAATGACACACATTCAGTAGTAATCCACAGAGTGGCAAAAGTTTTGCTATTTTGAAAATTTACCGCGCTTGAGGTGGCCAGCTGATGGTGGCCATAACAAAGGCAAACGGCAGAAGAGTGCAAGTTCCGAAATGCATTTAAATTGGTAAAGGAAGAAGCATGTGTCATGTTTTCAGCTTTTGGACACAATATGTGAATAGACCCATAAAGATTTAACCTAAGAGATACAATACAACCACTGATCTATAATAGATACGTGATTACAAGCCATGCGGGGCGATTACAACTTCTAACACACAATTAAACATATTTTGCAAACTACAAAAATGAGGAAACAATTTTCATTCATGTTCTGATGTTGAGGAAGAAGATACTGGTTCATTTGAACTGTAGCAGTTACTGACAAATTCCCTGATAAAGTCTGACAAAGTTCCATTCATAGTCTCTGCTGCTCCATTCATTAACAGCAAATGGCCGGCGAGTCCTGCGTTGCAGCGTAGGTTATTGTATTAATAATCAAAAAAATGACAGGAAAAAACACAGCACTAGGTTGGCTGTACTGTGGAACTGCAGTGAAAATTATCTTTACCCTATTATTCCAAGCAGCCGAATCTCCATCTGTCAGTGATCGTCATCTTCATGTCATGATCAGTTTAGGGATTTCCCCGCTCTCCGCTAGTATCTGAAGGGAAAGCGCGTTTACATTTGACCAGATTTGGAACTATATATTTGGTCATGTACCATATCAACGTTGACGCGATTAAGCAAAAGATCAGAACCCAACTCATTTGAGTCGACCATTTTGTTAAAGAATCAGTAGTTTTAAACACGGTGCACTTTCGGATTTAAACCTTAACGCAATGTTTTTATTCACTTAGGCCTGTGTTATACACTTAATAGAAGCTCATTTAAAAAAAAACCCATAATAGGGGCTCTTCAAAGTATTTTAAAAACCATCAGCACAATATCAACTTCATATAAATGCCACAGGGTTGTTTGTTTAAATGCTTCAAATTAGTTCATTTTCTTGATTGATTGATTGCAGGATTGATGGATTGATGGATTGATTGATTGATTGATTGATTGATTGATTGATTAATTGATTGATTGATTGAATCATTCATTTATTCATTTGTTCTATTTATCATGTTCAGTGAAACAATTCTAGCTAGTGTTGGGCTAAACAAGTAAACTCATGGTTTGCTTGCAGCACTCTGAAATGTTTTTTTTTTTTTTCTTTTTTAAACTCTTAATGACTGGAAAATGTAAGGCTGATATACTGCATGTGCATTCCTATTTTTGAACCCACGTGCTCCATTTAAAATAACGAAACCAAGCGTGTGAAAGACGCTATATGTGAAAGTCCCCTTTTGTTGACTCACAATATCAGACCTGGACATTGTAGGCAGTTCAGTTTAAATTAAATAAACTGTTGGCGTTTGAGTTAAAATTTAAATAAATACTTCGCAATGGCCGATCAGAAAATGCCCATTACAACTAATCTCTTTTTTTCTGTCTTTCATATTCTACAGAAATGCAGACATTTGTTTGATTATTTAATAAAGTTAAACAGGACTTAAAAGCAAAAAAGTTGCCCACTAATGTTCAGAATTAGGGTATCTTCCGTCTGTTTTCAAACAAAAAAAGTAAAATAACAAAAAGAGACATTTTTTTTTTATGCTCACAAAAACCGAAAAAAAAAAAAGATTTTGGCTTGATTTTGTTTTTTTTTAATTTAGGGTAAGAAAATGGATAGACGACTTCAAAATTCATTATACACATGTAGGTGGTGCTGAAACGCTCTTTTTACTCCTATTGGTCAACCAAATCTGAGCTTGTGACATCGCCCTCAAAATAAGAGCCCTCTGTGGACCAGCACCCAGCTTTAATTTGTTATTATTATTTAATTTTATGTATATAAACTAAGTTTACATATTCTGTCATTTGATCAGCTAGCAGGCTTACATTCATTTATTACATATTTGTCATTAAAATAAGTTCATAGTTCGCTGCCAAATGTCCTGCAGCTATGCACCTGATGCTGAGCAAAAATAGCCATTTCCCAGCAGAACCTGGTTTGGATGATTATTTCCAAGCAAGGCCTATATAATAATAATGGTGATAATATTAATGATAATAATGATGATAATAATAATACTGATGATAATAATAATAATAATACCAATCATAATAAATGCCTATAATTATAATTTGCTACCAATTGTCTTGCTGCTGTGCACTTGATGCTGAGCAAAGACAGCCATTTGCGAGCAGCACCTGTTTCCGAGCTACTGTAGGCCTAAATAATATATATATATATATATATATATATATATATATATATATATATATATATATATATATATATATATACAGTTGAAGTAAGAATTATTAGCCCCCCCCCCTGTATTTTTAGCGCCCCTGTTTATTTTTTTCCCTAATTTATGTTTTATGGAGGGAAGATGATTTCAGCACATTTCTAAGCATAATAGTTTTAAAAACGTATTTCTAATAACAGATTTATTTTGTCTTTGTCATGATGACAGTAAATAATATTTTACTTGATATTTTTCAAGACACTTCTATATAGCTTAAAGTGACATTTAAAGGCTTAACTAGGTTAATAAGGTGAACTAGGCAGGTTAGGGTAATTAGGCAAGTTATTGCATGATGATGGTTTGTTCTGTAGACTATCGAAGACAAAATTAGCTTAAAGGGGCTAATAATTTTGTCCCAAAAATGTTTTTTATAAAATTATACACTGTAAAAAATCTTACGTGCTATTTACAAAAAACAATAGTGGTAACACTATTGCACGTATTATTTTTAAGTAAATTATTAACTTGATTTTTTTTAAGCAAAAACCACTTGAATGAATCATGTGAAAATTACAAAATTTTTTGAGTGATAGATAAAGATTTTAATATTATTAGCAAAATATGCTTTTATAATTTAAGCAAATCCACCACCATTCACTCATATCTATTTTTTTTTAACAAAAACCACTTGAATGAATCATGTGAAAATTACTAGTTTTTTTGAGTGATAGATGTTGAATTTAATATTATTAGCGGAATCCGCTTTTATAATATATGCAAATAAATCACCATTTACTCAAATTTATTAATGAAATTTAATCATTCATAAAATGTAAAATATATAATGTACAATGAAATACATACACAATACATTTTTGCCAAATATCATTTTATTACACGTTCCACCGATTAAAAAAAAAAATGGTAAAATATGTTAAACAAATCTATATAAAGTTTACATCAATGTTAATATCTGATAAAAATTCCTTTATCCATGCCATAAAAAAAAATGTTCTGTCAACTTTCTTTTGTAGGAATATTCACATTTTAGACAAAATCTGACAGAATGTGTGTATTGCATAACATATAAAACCAGTATAAAAGTTGCATCTCAAATATTAGCAACACAATCAATCAATCAATGCAGTGAAATTTCCCCAAAAGGTTGTAGCAGTGAATTTGTGTCAGAAATATATGTTTCTTTGTAAGTGATTTTAATTTGGGGAATATTTGTGTAAATCCAGTTCAGCAATTCTAGATTTTCTAAGCTAGCCATGAGTCATGACTCACTCATCCTCCAAGACAAGGCAGAAGTCCTCATGGTTGGTCATTCCTCTGGCAGACAGCAATTCTCTGTGCAATCCCACACTGTAAAATAGACATCTAGTTTATTATGAAATTATGCAGTTGTACATTTCAAATGTTTAAGGTTTACTAAAACACATTAAGGAAATATATTAAGGAAACAAATCTTTTCTTTGTATCTCTGTGAACAGTAATTCTTCAAAATGTTTGAGTAGACCTTGCTGACTGACACAAGTGCACAAGTATTTTGACTTATAACGGACAGGGTCTTTTTAAAATGTATACTAGTGTACAAAGATATAAATTCATAAAAACAAACCATGTTTATACAAGGAATAGTGCATTCAACAATGTAGTGCTTGAGCTATATTTTTGTTTTTTGTAAACATGCAAAAATATAAAATGCAGTTTTCTGAAGACCATTAATATCTAAAAACGTTTGAGACACTTACATTGGACTCATGGATGAGATCTTCCTCTTATTCATAGAGATAGACCAGCAACAGAGGACGACATCTCTCATCTCCTCCTTGATTTAATGTGAGGTCTGATGCAAAAAAAAGTGCAGAAATTTGTAATATTGCATAATAATAATAATATTAATAATAATAAACAAATAACATTATTAAAATCCCTGCTGTTTGGCACCCATTCTCTTTATCAAATGTGCCCGAATAAACCGCTCCTCATCAGTGGGAAAATACTGTGAACATTTTCTTCATTTATCTGAAAAATTAAGCAAACACATGTTAGTATTTATATACAGTATTATATATAAACACAGTTCATTACATTACATCATCAAAGCTGTAAAAGGAAAACCCCATGAATAGCTATAGCTAACTTAGCTTAGCTTAGACTTACCACTTAACAAGCTCACTGTTGTTCGTCCACACTGCTTAACTGTTGCCTGATCATTGCTGTTAAATTTTACAATAAAAATAGTTTGTTCAATTTCATTATATAATTCAGAATGAACATTAAAGCAAATCAATTTCAAATAGGAATGGGTGGTTAAAAATACCTGTGTATCCCTTTACACATCAAATGGCAAAAACTAAGCTCCTGAATAAGCTTGAACAGCATGTGTCTTTCTTGAAAGAGCTTAGGCTATTTAAGACAAAAAAATGATAAACTGTTAATGCTTATCTCTTAACATGCTCGCTGTAAATCTGCTCCTTCAAAATGTCGTCTGATCACTGCCGTTGTTGAGATTCAAATGCAAACATCTCAATTAAATCCACAAAATTGAGTACATTTTTTTTAAATAAAGGTGAAGCCATCTTTCCTCAATTTTATTAGCTTAATTGGTTTCTCAAAGTAAGCCTAATAATTGCACTGGTTTGCTTAAAAAAATAAGTGAAATTTAAATATTAGTTATATTAGCGACATCCTCTCAATATTTTATAATAAATCCAGAATATCGATTTTTTTAAAGAAAATATGCACATTATTTTTAATGACCACATCAATTTTTTTAATGAAAATTACAAGCCTCAAGATTCATTTTTTACAGTGTATTTAAAAAAAATTAATTTTATTCTAGATGAAATAAAACAAATAAGACTTTCTCCAAAAGAAAAATATTATCAGACATACTGTAAAAATTTCATTGCTCTGTTAAACATCATTTGGGAAATATTTAAAAAAGAAAATCAAAATCAAAAGGGGGCTAATAATTCTGACTTCAACTCTATCTATCTATCTATCTATCTATCTATCTATCTATCTATCTATCTATCTATCTATCTATCTATCTATCTATCTATCTATCTATCTATCTATCTATCTATCTATCTATCTATCTATCTATATATATATATATATATATATATATATATATATATATATGTATATGTGTATATATATGTATATGTGTATATATATGTATATAAATAAAATTTATAGGCCTTGCCCTCGGCAGGCTATGTGGAATATTTTAAATAAGTGGGTTTAAATAAAATCCAAAAGGATCGGTGGCTGTGCACAAGCCTCATCTCCAGGTTGCCAACTCATTTAAGAACCGAACTAAAAGAAGTTTAAGAACAATAAGCCTTTACAATTCGGTCAGCCGCAATTCTTATTTCTTATGCGTTTTCTCACAAAACAAGACTTTCTATACATTCTAACACACTGGATTAATAAACAGATTTTCAAAGGAACTAATTAAACACATACGCAAATTTCATAATAAATAATGTCTTGTAGTTCAGACTAACAGATAAGCTGGCTCTCTGTGCGCTGCACTGTAAACTTGACATTTCCTAATTCTGCCTAAATTGTAGAAAATCTTTGAAATGGCAGGACTTCATTCAAGGCTTTTTCATTTGGAGAATTACAGTAATTAATAGCTTAGTCCTTATTAATGATCAGTTTATAAAATACATCATTTACAGATTTACTGAAGAATTAGATGAATGTGAAATAACTTTATACTATATAGCTTTACAGCATGTGCGTCAAAGATGTAGTCATTGATGTAAGCCTGCTAACTGATCAAATGACAGAATATGTAAACTTTGTTTATATATAAAATTAAATAATAATATCTAAAAGCCTAGGTGCTGGTCCACAGAGGGCTCTTATTTTGAGAGCGACGTCACAAACTCAGATTTGGTTGACCAATCAGATGAGCACCGTCTACATGGGTATAATCAATTTTGAAGTCATTTATCTATATTCCTACCCTAAATTAAAAAGACGAAAATCGAGCCAAAATCTCTTTTTTTTCCGTTTTTTTGGGAGCTGTTTTCTTCATTTTCCTTTTTTAGTTTGAAAACAGGTATGGATTGGATGGAAGATATGCTGAGCAAATGTGCCAGGTTTAAACATTGTAAAGCTCAAGACTGGGAGGGATGTACAAACTCCTCTGAACATGCTTGTGAAGAAGATGCACATGAACAAAAGGTGTAAAGCACAAACAAATTAAAGACGTACAACAGAAAGTTAACAATATTGAAATAATATTTTTTTCTGTTACAACATTGTCAAAAATCGTTTGGATCTTTTAAATCTAAATTATTAGCCCTCCTGGTATATTGTAATTCTTTTAAATCATTTTCCCATGCTGTTTAATACAGAGAACACTTTAATGACTAATTTCTAATAACTAATTTATTTAGTCTTTGCTATGATGGCAGTATTATTGTCACAGGAGAACTCATCAATTTGCCCTCAACTGTATACGGTTTAGGACCGAAGTTGTTTGTAATGCCTTGTTTTTGTTTAAAATGTTCAGCTTCAATGTGGCAGTGGACAAATGCAGCTTTGTTTTGCATTATACTCTCTCATTATTATTAATGTTCAGAGGTACCAGGCAACCATGCCTGACAACAGTCAGCTGAGATTTGTTCTGTGCTTGTTTGTTTGTGTTATAAATACAGCCTCTGAAAAATAGCTCTGCTTGTTTTTTATTAGGTTACATACAATTCATGTTTGAGAAGGAGAAAATGAGCATTAAGTTAGTTTTAAGTTTTTAAAGAACATTTAAATAGAAGAAAACATTGATTGGTCTTAATAGTGAATCATGGAATGTAGATTTTAGTGTGTTTTATCAAGCAGTGGTTTTTATATGTTTTTTTTTGTATTTTGTTATTCTAAATAAGATCATGCATCACATTTTTGCTAAGTTCAACAAAATATAAATGCAACACTTGCTTAAACTCAAATATATATATATATAAAAAAGTTATATTTCTTTCAAATGCAGTTCACGCAAAATCTGTGATCTCCATTGCTGAGATAATTGCTAATAAGTCAGCATGATTGTTGTACAGGTGTTCCTAAAGGGCTGGTTGCACCTTGTCACTTCATGTGTTTTTTCTCATTGGATGGCTGATCTTGAAAAGGTCAGGTGTAAATGCCCTCTAAAATGAGCAAAAAGCTGATTACTGAAACCACTTAAGGAGGTGGTCTCAGACGTATTCTGGACAAAACTGGACAGATCTAAATGCATCTGGTTTTTAAAACCACATAACCTTGTGAGAGCATGTTTATGGGCCATACATTAGAGCGGCAATACAACACTCAATTAAGTTTTGAACTACAAAACCTTCTGTAGCCTACATATAAAATTATTCAAATGCCAAATAATATGTATAGTTTACGTCTCAGTAAAAAAAGTTATTAAAATAAATAGTATTGTATCTGATGTTGGTACATTGGTTGCATCAAAATCTTGTCCGCACATTACTCCCGGTTAACTAAAAATCCATGCATACATCCATACACACTCACACACATACACTACGGACAATTTTTTAGCTTTCCCAATTCACCTATACCCAATGTCTTTGGATTTATGAGGGGAAACCGGAGCACCCAGAGGAAACCCATGTGAACACGGGGAGAACATGCAAACTCCATACAGATATGCCAATTGACCCAGTCGAGGCTCCAATAAGCGACCTTGCTGTGGGGCGATCGTGCTATCCACTGTGCCACTGTGACACCCTCTTAGGGTTGGGCAATGTTGACCAATTTGGCATCATACATTGTCTAATGTGAAACATCGCGATGGTCGATGGCATCGTCATCATAGGCAGAGGTGAATCAATTATTTATGAATAATTAATTAATACTTAACAAATTAATTATTTGTAGCCTACCATTTTTACTACTTGACCCGCATGGTCTTTGTCCAAATCATAAATAAATATATGTTGTACACAAATTACCACCTGCCAATAACTTTTTCCGCGGGAGGTTGGTCTGTAAAAAAAGTGCACAACCAATAGTATCTGAGGTTTTCACTAAAATGATTAAGTACAAGTGTGAAAGTGAAAGACTGAAGCAGTGTACTGATGCTGTGACTCCTAATAGATTCAAAAGACCAAAGAGCAGTTAGATAGAGACAAGATTAAGATAATTAAATATCACGTTTAACAACTATAGTGAAACGCCATCAGCGGTGCATCCTTGATAAACTGTCTGACATGCACTTCTCTCTGGAGCTCAGACGAGTGTGTGTGTGGCAGTGTGTGTGGTCACGTGATGTTTGTTTTTAATGGACCGAGGGCTGTGCAGAAATGGTAGGTAAAACACGGTGTGGATGTATATCATTTTCGTTCTAAAATGGCATTTTAAAACTAAGACGTATTAGTGTAAACAAGGCCTAAGTGTGTATTTTTCGTGAGGGGCGGAGGATCGGCGATGCTGGCTCAGCATCGTGTATTCTACTGGCCATCGGCGATGGACGATGGTATCATTTATCGGCCCTATCCTACACCCCTAAATATAATATTATATAATAAATTGATTGAATATATGTAATGTAAACACAACCTCAACAAATATCATGAGAAAATATTACTGCCAAGTTTCACAACTAACCCTGGACTTCTTTTTTTT